>NC_056476.1:25196889-25307595 GCF_008729295.1 Plectropomus leopardus | reverse complement strand
GTAGGAGGGGGGACAGGGGTGGGTGGGGGGGGGGGGTTGGGGGGGGTAGTGTCACCCCACCCCATCAACACACATGACAAGGTCGGCTCGCCGATTGGGTCCTAAGTGCTGTGCCATTCATCACAGCCAGGGAGCTAATTAGGAGAGAGAGGAGGAGAGAAAGAGAGAGGGCTACTTTCTCTACAGTCGTCTTTATCACAAAACTCATCACCCTTTTCCCTCTTCTTCCTCTGTTGTAGCTGTCCGCTCTTCCCCATTCATCTTCTCCCCAATCCTCTCCTCCTCCTTTCTCCTCCTGCCTGCCTTGCTTCCTCTACCTCCTCCTCAGGATTCTCCCATACTTTCTTCTCCCTCCATCTTGACGCTTCCTCTTCTCTTTCCTCTCCTACTCTCATTTCTGTCTTGCTTCTTTTCCCACTGTCACTGCTGCTGCCTCCTCTATTACTCCTTTCCTCTCTCCCTCCCTCCTCTCCTCTCCTCTCCTCTCCTCTCCTCTCCTCTCCTCTCCTCTCTTGCCCTGTGCCAGTAGCTGCGTTGCCTCTGAATCTTCATTAGGGGGGGAAATGAAGCTGAAAACGAGGAGGCAGCCTGGATGGCCAAAAGCAGCTGCAGTCACTCACACACACACACACACACACACACACACGTACACACACATATCCTACAGTATGCTACAGTACATCGCTGTCCAGCCACGGGGCATAAGAAGACAGGTGTGCGAGTGTGTGTTTCTGGGGTGTCTGTGTGAGACTGGGATACGGCGTGAGAAGAGAAAATGAGAACAGTCAGCAGTGATGTACAGTAGCTGCATTTCTACACATACACAGACAGGGCGCGGAGGGATAAGGAGTTTCAGCGGTGGATAAGCAGGATGTGGATGGAAGGAATCTGGCCCACATGTAGTGAAAGAGCACACAAGTCAAAGTTGGCCATAGTGGAGAAAAAAAAGCAGCAACTCTGGGCCAAAAGAGTTGGAAGAAGAAAAAAGGAGCAGTGGGTAGCAGAGTGGAGAGCAGGAGATGAGGAGAAGAGAGCTGAGGGCCAAGGGAGCTGCAGAGAGGCACCGTGAGGAGCCAAAGTGAAAAAGAAACACACAAAGCTGGAAAAGTGAACTTCAGCTCAGGCTTTATGTAACGATGCTGCATCGCTGCTATGCACAGCTTTACGGTCTGATATCATCTTACACCAGCCTATAATTTTAGGTCTTGAACCAGTCCAAACATTACGTGCATACAGTAGTACAGGAGCGTTGAGTTGGGCAGACAGCAGGCAGGCTATGTGTTTTGAGAGGCGATCTTCTATTGCCACTGAGTCACAGGGTCAGTCTGCATTATAGGCTGTATGCAATTGTGAGCGCCCTTGAGCCAGATAATGACGGATGTCTCTGCTCCACTGTCATCTCAAATGATTCAACCTGAGCTCTGACCCCACAGATGAAAAAAGTGAAAGAACAATTACAGAGTAGACTGTGTTCAACATGATCTAACATTTACAGTGCATTTCTACCAGTTCCAACAAGGGTGCCTCAACACTTTCTCTTCATTTCCTGTAGAGTGCAGGGGAAGCAGTTACTAGTCATTAAGAAAACAAGTATGGCGGTAGCTGACAACTGGGGGTGGAGGGCAGCAAACTTCCTTTTTTAGGCTTTTGTGTGTCCCTTTTTTATTATTCTATGTCCCCTCTTTTAACTTGGATGTTTCTGAGGGGCCACGAATACACTGTAGGATGGATGTATACGTGTTTTAATTGTTAAATGAATGTGTGGGAATCACTGGCTGATTGTTCCTGCAAGTTCGGAGGAGGGGTTACGGTGCGTTCACCAGTCTGCATATGCATAAAGTAGACGAGATTCAACTTTATGCAAATTAGTTCGTCCAGCATTACCTGCCGTTCTCACAAAACTTGGAGCAAGCTGTCAAACCAGGCAATGTGCTTACAAAATGAAACAAGATCCAGCAGTGCCATTGCCTATTTCTCACCTCAGATATTTTCAGAAATACTTTTTGGTGGACTGTTGAGAATAACAGAAAATTCATGAGCACGGCGCCATATTGTTTCTTGTTTGGAAACATCTACAGCATCACCTTTAGGTATGCCAAACTGTCCCATCTAAGACATCTGTAGCTTGCCGGCACAGCTTGAATAGTTGCAGTTGTGCACAGCTCGACTCAGCGTGACTATCCCCACGGGTATTAAAAAAACAAAACACCATGATTGAACTAAACAGACGCTGCTAGTTTTTGGTTCAACTTTTCAGAGCTTTACATTGTGCAAAATTTCAGCATGCCAACATGACAATGCTTACATGCTGATATTGAGCATGTAACTGTGCTAACATTTACTTATTAGTACCGTAAATAAAATTCAGCTGAGGCTAATGGGAATGGCATTGGTAGGTAAACATTTATCTGAGGATGTCAAGGGAACACCAACGTTTTTTTTCAAATTCATCCAGTGGAGAACATGGTACGTTTGTACCAAATTTCATGGCAACTCACACAATGTCTGTTGAGAAATTCCACTCAAAACCACAAATGTGATGCAAGGTGTTGGGTAAGCAGATCACCAAAATCACAAACGTCCCTCCAAAAGTTGGTGCCAAACCATCTGGCAGAAAAGTTCGAAGATTTACCTGCACATGAGGCAAAAGGCCTGATTAGGACTCATCCTCGAGGCATCATAAATATCTGTACCAAATTTCATACCAATACATCCGTTATTTGTTGAGCTATTTCAATCTGGACCAAATCTGAAGGACCAACCGACAATACCATCCCTAGAGCCTGGCTGCCAGCAAGATTAAAAAGTTCAGGTGAACTTATTTCTCATTTAAGAACACACAAAGTGTTTTATGATTGGCTGTCATGAATGCCATCATGCATACAAACCACGCTGTCACTCCTCAGGTTTGAATGATTTCAATTAACACAGAAAGGGCGTAGGGAGGACATAAAAATAGAAAAACAATAGGCTGATGGTGATTAATAATTTAGCTCAGCTCAAATGACTCCGCAATAAGGCATAATCAGATCCCCCCAAATCAAATGAGGAGGCATTACCATGGTGATTTATTGCCAGTGATATTAAATGAGGAATTGACTACGGAGGCTTGGTGAAAGAAATGTGTGTTGGGGATTGTGTGGGCATGTCTCTGGCGGGATAGTGGGGAAGGGACATTTTCTTTTGTTTGCTGCTGCCTGTTTTTTAGGATGGTGGATATTTCACCTTCCTTTTGTTCCACACAGAACAAAGAGAACAGACAAAAGGGGGAAGACAGAAGAGAAAGACGAGGGGAGACGTCAGATATGACCCCACAGAGTGACAGTGTGGTACTCAAGATGGTTCCCAAGGTAAGTGCTCAAAACTAAGAGCCACTGAGGCGGCTTGATATTGTCAGCGACACAGAGAGGCGAAATGAAGACCTTTAATTTGACAAATGGGCGAAATATGGACAGATGACAAGTAAGCCAGTATCGCTCATTGACATCCACCTCAAACTATCTTAAATTCAAAGAGAGCTTGTGCCTAAAACATGTTCAGCATTACAGAAAATGTCTTTGATTGTATTTCACACTTCTAGCTTGAGTAGCATTGCAATGCTTCGCACACACTCCTACGTACTCACATCCACTCAAGACAAATGTGTGCATTGAAAATGGGCACACATTACATCCCCTATCTCTCGTTCGCACACACAAACACATATACATAATTAGTCTCGTTGTGGGTTTAAAAGGGGTGAGGCTTCTAAAATGTGTTGAAGATCGTAAGTTCAGTGCGCCTTTCCTTTGGTGAGTTAAAAAAAAAAAAACCTGCATAACAAAGCTTGATGAACAAACGAACGCCCACTTGTTCTCTCGCAAGACCCGAAGCCTCCAGGCGAATCAGACTTTAAAAGGCTTCCTCACACCAGCTTTGGTTAACACAGGGAGCTCCCGTGCTACTTCAATTAAGCCCTGGCATTTTGGATTACACAGAGGGTATGGGGGAAAAAAATCCATTTGTAATATGCTAAAAGTGCATGCCAGTCATTGCAACAGTGGCTAACTTTGCTTTGATGCCTCTGTACTTGGTCTACAGACACTTTACAGAATGTTGCCCTCAAGCTGGAGGACGGCCTGCTTGGCTACTGTACTGATATGAACTTCACACAGCAGCCATTTTGTCTCCCACAGGCAATCGCTGGACTCTTCAAACAGTATCACTGAGAGACGTCGAGACGCAAACTGGCATAATATATTAAGTGAAGACACCGTACTCGCTCGTGGCTTGTAAGAGAACTCCACATAACACTCCCTAAGATGGCTCTCAACACAGCTTCGAAGTTCTAAGTGATGCTCCTCTGGGCAATATTAACCACTGATTGACTAGTGGGCCACTGGATAACTTTTGATGGTTGGGTTGTCAACAATAACAGAGTGTCCCACTTCCCTTTTCCTCAGAGAGTGCTGCTGAAGCCTGCGCTAAAGAGAACTTCTGTCTAAGGCATGATTCACATCCAACGACTCCTGAAGTACAATGCACTCAGTAAGTTTTCCAAATACTGCAAGAGTTGAAGTTGACGCTGACCGATTTGGTAAGGTCACTGGTTGGCCATCATTTCTAATAGTTTTGATAATTTTGTACTAACAAAAGTAACGTGCTAAGATCTGGGAATACAGCGACATCACTATAAAAACTGATGGGAAATAAACATCGCATCAGACGATTAAAGGCTTGGACATATTTTTTTGCATGTACATACAGCTGCAGACTGGTTCAACTCATACTACGACTGAGGGTCCATGTCAGTCTGGTGTTTCACAAATGTGTATTTCCCAATCTACAGGTCATTCAGTTGCTCACCAGCCACCAAAAAAATCAAGAAGAAGAAGAAGCATGTACATTAAGAAAGAAAATTGTGACAGGGAATAGATTGGTGAAAGACATGAGAAGCATTGACGTACAGGAGCATGCGTTTGGCGCTCGTGCTATGCATACAGACTGTGAATTCACAAATTTCGGGCCGTGTGTGTTTGTCCACGTGAGGGTCAGTGCGGATCCTGGTGGACATGGGAGGATGATGACGTTTACGTCAAGCGGACTCTTGCGGACTCGCATAACATTTAAATGTCGCTTTGGAAAGCAAAAATGCTTATACTTGTTCAAAACAGCAGCAAAGCCTGGACACAGAGCGGGGCAGAAGGCAGTAATCCTCCATATCAGGACAATGACACACATGAAGACCACATGTCATATATCTCCGATTATGAATAAACTTAACCCAAGGATCACTTGGTGGAAAATGAAAAAGAAAGCTTGAGAGAGAAAATTAAAATCATGTATACCTTCTCACCTCTGCACATCTGGCCAATCAATTCGATTTTAGGCACTTTTTGAGCATCTGTGCCAGTCATGTACCACTTGATAATTAAAAGTTTGACTTGCTGCTGGCACTGGATGAAAAGTCAGGGGATGACCAAAGTTTTTACAACTCATCCTCTAGGCCCTATGGCTACCAGCACCAAATCCCATAGCAATCTATGCAAGGTTTGTCAAGGCATTTCAAAAAAAAAAAGTCAACCTCTTGGAGGTGGTAAAGAAAGATTCAGAGGATCATCAAAGCTAGTAGGATTTATCCTCTGTGGACCAGGAATGTGTGTACAAAACTTCATGGCAATCCATTCAATAGTGTGAGATATATGGACTAAAGTGGTGGACAGACTTAACACGGGACAGATGCTGCATTTTTAATATCCTTGAAAACAAGAGGTCGGGCTCTGGGTGCTACTTTCGTGTTAACTGTTCCAAATATCAAGAGCATGGAGGCAGGTTGCTTCTGAGGTTGCTGAGCAACCATAACCAGTACCATCGTAACCAGGATCATAACCTACTCACCAGAAATCCCATAATCTGAGTCTCTACGATGGATTATAAAGCTCAGAGTATCCCTGCACTAAAATTAGATTGTCTCTTCTCCATTTTATCATAGACTGATATTTACAGAAGGAAAAATAACTACCAGCTGTGATTGGTTGTTCCTTGTCATATGACACATGGTGCACGTTGCCACTTTCTAAAAGTTGAACTTCGTTAATCTCAGGGCGCAGCTGGCGTGCGCTGAAAAACAGGTGCTGAGGAATACTTGCGTGCGTGATGGCATCACTCTCATTTTTGAGTAGGCCTTCGGCACGTCTACATTAAAAATAATGGATTTGAGGGAACATAAAATGCAGCGTGTGTACAGACTCTAACAACCTGGCTTAAAAGCACCTACCAGTTTAACATGTTAAAAGCTGGTGAGAAGTGGCACCTGTTGAAGTTGAGTGGCATGCTGTTTAAATGCGGCTCAGAGCAGCAGCATACAAACAGTCAGTCGTGGCAGTAAGAATTGTTATGTGCTAGTGCAACCCAAGTTACATACAGTTATGTGCCATAAGCCAGTAGAACTGCAGCGAAACATCACTAAGAATCGGCACATATAAGTGGCAAACCATCAGCCACTTTTAGATCTCACTGCCACAGTAATAACTTGCGAAGTGCATTATTATGACCAACAATAGGAAATATAGCAGAAAAAAACAAAAATGAGACCCGAGCTGCAATAAACTGGAATGATCCTTTATGCTGGCAGACCAACAGGCTAAACACCCTCTGTACTTTTACAATAGGTCTGAGCATATGGCTGCTGCCAACATAAACAGAGCAAGGTGAAAACAACCACCACTAAGGTTTAAACATGCCCTTCAGCGCTACAAAAGCTGACGGTGCATTACCCAGACCCTGGCTCACAAGTGTAACTGGTGGAGGAAATGACAGCTATGTAAAAAGGTTACGATAATGACAAGTAAAGGTTACAGCAATGATATCAAAGTGCGATGCAGCAGCTGGGTCGTTGCAGTGATTATGGGGGTGTGTCTGTCTGACCCAGCCAAGGTGGTCTCTCTCTCTCTCTCTCTCTCTCTCTCTCTCTCTCTCTCTCTCTCTCTCTCCTGTATTCACACATACACAGACACACACACACATATATGCTGGCCCCCGGCCCAGACGGCATCACACTGTGGGAGGAAAGAGAGGTTAGAGTCTCTGGTGGATAGTACAGAGGGGAGGGAGAAAGAGATGAAGGAGAAGGAGGAAAAGAGGGGGAGAGGAGGAGAGAAGGGGGTGTGATTGCTAATGAGAGAGACAGATGAGGCCAGCCCAGGGTGGTGCTGAGCCAGAGACTGGCTCACTGCTGACCACACCACAGAGGTCACTGGGAAGACAAAGGGAGAAGTAGAGGGGAGGCCAGGACAGCCAATCCAACTCAGCTTATATAACATCCAACCTTAATAACCAACATTTTCTAAAATAGACACAAATTAAGCTCTGAGAAACTATTACTACTAAGAATGATTTCTTTTCAAAGGAGAAGAAGATTAACTGAATTAGAGGAAGTCACTGTCTGCATACAGTAATTTAAACTGAGTAAAACAGCTGAAAACATCAGTTTAAATCAGTCAAAGTAAACTGAGCAAGCTGTGAACTACGGCCACACTGAAATATCTGACATATCAAATGCAAAAAAACAACAAAAAAAGTACGAAATCAGCAATCAGGGAATCATGTGGGATATGCAGTCCAGGGATGCTGTAACACATGGTAGGGACCATCGACTAGAAGAAAGACAGATGACACGACGGCTTTCCCAAAGTGCACCTTAAACGCCTCCTGATTGCCAGAAAGCCCACCCCCTCCATTTTAGCAAATGGGACATGGGCCAAAATAAAAACTGGAAGTACACATCAAATAAAATTTTCCCAAAGATGGTTTCCTGTCATTTAAAGTAATTTGCGTCACACTGATTTTTGTTAAAGTGGTTATTTTTCTAATGAAGGTTTACTTAGTTATCTGATGCTATGGAAATGGGGTTTGATGTGATTGACAGCTGTGTGTGTCAACTGTTATGCACGCAATCAATACCGCTGCTCGTGATTGGTCTGACAGGGTATCAGAACAAGAATGGCAGTGGCTGTATCTGGGATATTTTGGCTTCATTTTGTATTGTCCATCATTATCTACAATCTATGATCTGAATCAAAATGGGATCTGAAAAAAGCTTCTTAAAAACCCAGACTGGACTGAGATAAGTGTCAGAAAAAAAACGACTGTTCTAACTATTTTTATGGTAATGTGTCAAGAGACAGGTCAGCATGTTGATGCTGCATCAGTTGGCACTAAACTTGACACACATTGCAGTCCAGTACTGCTGAAAATCCAAGTTTTTTTTATGTTCGTCATGCCATTGAGTACTTGCATTTCTGCACATTTTTAGATTATATTTTTCTTACTTTTCTGCTTTCAGCAGCTCCCCTCCCCCTTTGTGTGAAAAAGTTTTACTTCTGAAATGATTAGTCCACAGAAAACTCCTATACTGACAACAATTACAGTACCAATCAATCATTTAGGCCTTAGCCATTTATTCGAGCAAAAATACCAAACATCAACTGGTTTCAGCGTCTCAAATGTGAAGATTTTTCCGCTCGTCCCTGTCCTGCATCGTTTTTAAATTTCTTTGGGGATTTTGATGGTTGGTTGGACAAAACAAGAGATGTGAAGAAACTGTATTGGGCTTTAAGAAATTTGTTAAGCAACAAAATAACTGACACTGAAAATGACAGATACAACTGCAGTTGTTTTACATGTATACTGACTCATATAGTTCCTTAAAATGATGTGAAAGCACTGGACCAAATATTTTTTTAAAAAATGCATTAAGGATGTCTCTACAAATGCTATTCAGCAGTGCAGTTTGCCTGACAAAAAAACGCATATGAAATCCTAGTCTAAATGATGACTTATCAAGAGGAAGTATATGTGTGTGTCTATGAGTGTAAAGGCAGCTTTTCTACAGAGACTGAGTGATGTCCACATTCACTGACGATGGAGAGAGACACATGCCAAAAAGCAAAGAGACAGAAGAAATGTCTCCTTAAGTCTCTCGTGTGTTGTGAGAATATTTAGTGTTCATTTATGTACTCTGTGCACATATGTGTGTATGTATGTATGAACAGAGGGAGTGTGCGGTGGCAGTGGGTGCAGTCACACTCTGCAGCATGACTCATTCTGCCAGCTCATAGCAGAGCTCTACAGCGCTCACGCACACACACACACACACACACACACACACACACACACACACACACACAGATGCCACACAGCAGAGAAAATCTCTATGAACTGACTATCATCTTCATCCAAGCAGAAGGCCACACAGAAAGGATGATTGTAGCTTACAACAAATGTAGAAAAGAATAGCACAAAATGTGTTTAAAGCGTGAACATATACACAGAGCACGGAACTGAAACCCGAACCCAACCAAAATGTCAAGTACCGAATATGCGCCTCTTAAATAATGGACATTAAAAATCATTAAGAACTGGAATCGATAAGCAGAATTGGAATCGTTAACCTCCAAACGATACCCAAACCTATATGCAGAGCGCTTGATACACCTGACAAGTGAATACAGTCACACACATGAAAGATGACACACATAAGCTCACATGTCAATCAAAAAATCTCAGAATCTATATTATTGATCGGATGTCTTGACAACATCGAGCTGCACCAGGCTACACTTTTAATGGCCACATGCTTACTGACATTCCCACTTCCCCCGTGTATGTATGCGAGTCAATGTGTGTGTACGTTCTGCTTGTGCACATCCTCATTTTCTCAATTTCAACTTCCCCTCCCAGCTTAGTGAGCTACATCACCCACGACAGCTTTGATCTATGAGTTTGTTTGATCTTAGAACTTTGGATATTTCATAATTTATTGGTAAGTAAATCACATGAATGCAAGTAGATGGTAGTAGATGGAGAAGGCAGATGGTGTCTGATTCATTCATCAGTGGGAGTGACTCAGTCAATGATTATCATGTCAGCAAAGCCATCACATGGAGGCTGCTCTGAACAAGACCAAGCAGAGCTCCTTAATAGGGAGCAGGATTTGTTGGCTCCACACTGGGTGATGCAGCGAGTAGAGATCTTGTCCTTCAGCTAGTCGCCCTGGGTTCAAGGCTCTGTGTTGGCAATCACCAGCCTTATTGAAGTGTTGTTGAACAAGACACTGAATCTCAATCAGCAGAAAGAGAGCTGCTCTGTAGCCGACTCTGACCTTTGGACTCTTGGTGAAAAAGAGGGACGTGAAAAGAGAATTTCTTTTCAGGGATCACAACTATCAAATTACACGGGTTTTCCTAGTTTTAAAAGAGTCTTTGATGTGGCCCAGTGACATCATGTGCTCATTTGCGGCATGATCCATGACGTGAAATATATCATGGTGGCTTAATATACATCAAGGCTAATTCCAAGCCTTTGTAGACATTTGTAATGCTATTAAGAATCTAACATAAGACCATAGGCATCACTGATAGGAAAACTTCAGTCCTGTGTATCTGCATGATATGACTTGATTTTATGGCAATTAAAATTTGATAAATATGTAGTTTTTTTTTGTTTTTTTTTAAAGATGACTTTTGGGTGTTTTTCTGCTGTTATGGGGACAGAGCAGCTTAAGTGTTAAAAGGGGAAGAGAGATGAAATGACATGCAGCAGAGGGCAGCAGGCTGGAGTCGAACTTGTGGCTGCTGTGGTGTGGACACTGCCTCTGTACATGGATACCCACTCTACCAGGTGAGCTAAAAAAAGGTAGTTTTGACTTTAATAAAGGTGTAGACTGTAAGAACAATAGATGAATCTGCCATACAGTCACCCATTAATTTGTGAGCCACTATTTTGAAGCCTCAAGTACAGCATTTCGGCCGTTACCATCTTGGTTTTTTGGAGACAGAAGTAACCAAATTGGGAGAAAGGCTGGTGCTGTGGAGGAGCGAGGTACTTAGAAGCCAAGGCCACTATTAGCAGACAGCCTGTCATTCAAAGCATTCATCTCTTAATTATGCGCAACTTTAAGCCTTCGTCATAAATGTTGAAATTAGCTGTAGAGACCAAACTCGTTGTATGGAACTGGCTGTAAACATGTTTATTTCTGTGGTAAAGTTGGGCATTTTAGCATGAGGGTCTATGGAGATTGACTTACTCTTGGAGCCCGCCTCAAGTGGCCACTTGAGGAAGTGCAGTTTTTGGCACTTCTGTGTTAGCAGCATTTTTCAGCCCCGAAAATCGCTGCCTGGATATAAGTAAGCATGACTGACAGCCATGCTAGCAGCTCTATGAGGCGGCACAGCTGAGCTTTGAGCTTAATACTAAAGTCAGTATGCAAACAATGATAAATGATAATTAGCAGGTAATATTTACACTAAGTTTATCGTGTTGGCATGCTACAACATTTGCTAATTAGCAGAACACAAAGGACAGCTTAGTCTGATGGGTGCGCTATTAGTTTTGCAAACATTTGATAATAAAGCATAGGCTATGTAAGAAGAAAAGTTTGACCTGGTGGTGGTGCTAAACCACCACCAGGTCAAACCACCAAAATTAATACAACTCAACCAGAGGGGGACATAAATGCCTGTAACAATGTTTGTGGAAGGTCAATTTTTCGGAGCTTTTGCACTGAGAATAAAGGTATCAATCACATTGGCTAACACAGACATCATACCATGTGTTGCAAAAGTCACTAATTCGTTAGAGATGCAGAGGACACTGACATGAATGATTATTTACTAAAAGTAATTAAGATGATAATCAAGAAATCAAACCAGAAAAGTTTACATTAGCTCGCCACATTCTGAGGTAAAACCTGAGTGTGTGTGTTTGTATGTGTGCTTAGGGCCAGGTGAAGCCCTTTTCTACCTCTGTATCTCTCACATACAACATTGCTTTCTCTCTCTTCCTTTGCTTGTCATTCCTTGACATCTCTCCTGTAGGCATACATTACCTTTCTGGCTCACTGTCTCTCTCCTTTCTTTTGCCTCTTGCTCCAGGGAGCCACCCACACCAATTGGCAGACGGCGTATGATCCTCTAACACACACACACACATACACAGACACACACACAGACACGCACACACACTCACCTACACCATATAGTGCAGATGACTGCAAGCTGAAAGTACCATCTTGTGTGTGTGTATGTGTGTGTGTATATGTACACCAAGTCCAGAAGGCCCTTGAAATATGCACAGCAGTCCCATGCATAATACATGGGCACAGCAGGAGAAAAGAACTTGTGAGCCGAGTGGATCTCCACCTCTCCATCTCTCCACTCCACCCCTCCCCTCCTCCTCTCCTCTCCTCTCCCCCCTCTCTCCATCACACTGTCTGCTGCTGCTGTGCATATGTTTTAAATAACAACTGTCTCTCAGGGTCATTTGTGGGTCAGAAATTATGATGGAGGGAATGCATGAGGGCTGGAGAGATAGAAAGATAGATGGCAGCGGGAAAGGGAATGAGGCGAGACTGCACGGTCACAAAGAAAGACAGGCATTTTTATGCTTGGCAGAAGAATAGCAGAGGAACATAAGATGAAGAGATAGGAGACGAATGATTCAATGCTTTCAGTCAGCTGAGGCCTGACCACCCAGCAGTTTCAGTAGAGTCACTGACTGTCAAAAGGTCAGAAGAAACCACAGGATGTTGAGCGGTGGTAACCTACCAGCGGTTTGAGCATTTACCTCCGGAAAGTCAGCGGTAATGTTCTCAGAAACTATGCACTGCACATGCACATGACCAAAAGTCACTGATTCAGAAACTGGAGAGGCTGCTTTAAAGGGATACTTTGCTGATTTTCAACCAGCTCTGTATCATAACAAACTGGATAGTATGTGTACATAAACTTTGTTAAACTTCCCTCCAACTTACCAGCACCCAAAGCTCCCTGTTCATTTGCCAGCAAAACAAGGTCCCCAGGGACACAGCTGTGCCTTGCTACCAATTTTTTCAAGTGGCCACTCATGGTATTGCAGCCAAAAAAATCCTCTGTCGGCCAAAGAGACGCTGTCAAAATGTTGCCAGAAAACTGCTAACAAGGTCAATTACAGCTCTTTCTATTATGATTTTTTTGACCTCTGAAGGTTTTACATTTGCAAAACTTTCCTTAAAACCATAAAAATTATTTAAAAATCCGTAATGTCATTACAACGTAAAGTCTACAAGCCAAACAAGATGTCATAGATTGAGTAAGATACAAAAAAAACACATACCAAAGAAATAAGCCCAGAGCCTTGAAACATTTTTTTGGCATTTTCACAGGAGAGAAGTTCCCCAGGATAAAAAAGGAACCATTCCAGGGTCTGGTATCTAGATATTATTACACATCTATGAGCCAAACATGTCACCAGGTGGACTTTTGCTGGCTCTTGGGCTACTACTCCAATTAAAGATTGTACTACCTCATTTTTGAAAGCCCGCTGCTGCCATGAACATATAAAGTATAGAGGCCAAACTCTCTCTCTCTCTCTCTTTCTGTCTCTCTCTCTCTCTCTCAACAGGAAGTTGGTGCCACACTGTACTATGAAAAATGGAGGGTAAAAGAAAAATTATCTCAACATATTTGAGCTTACTGTTTAATTGTAAAACAAGATTGTTCCCTATATTGTTCTTGGACAAGCAACTCGTATCGCTTCACTTGGTAGTGGGAGTGTTTACGGCACAGTGGTTTCTGGTAGTTGGATGTTTTCTTTCCCTCACCTGAAAAACGAAGCCAATACGGATACCGACCTTAGTATTAAGCCAAAAAAAGCACCTGTTTACATATTAATAAGGCTTACACCTGGAACATACTGCCTGAGTGAGCAGCGCATGAATGTCTCGGAACCTGCTGTATTTTTTTCCAGCGCCCATGTTAACAAGTTAGAACACCACACTGCCCACATGAGCAGAGCGAAGTCAGGCACATCTCATCCGCTTCTCAGCTGCGGCACATCTGGAGTAACGGTGTCTCGCAGCACACGGGCGGTTGACAGCAGAAATAGACAGTGAAAATGGTGTTTTGAAGCATATTGACTCTCAGATTATGCAGTTTCAGTTTCTCCATCTGCCACAGACATAAGGAAATACGAATATCTGTTTTACTACACCTTTCCTGTTTAAGTTTCAAAACAAAATCCCTCTGACCACGTTTTTGTTGACAGAATCCCTTCAGCTGTTGACACAAGGCATTTTATTGTGAAATATTTGCAGGAATGTGTTACTGACAATGCAGGAGCTTACACGGCTGCATAAATGAGTAGAATATGTGCTTAGTAGTCTTTTATCTGCTGCATACACAGCCTAGTTTTATGACGAAAAAAAACAACAGTAAAATACATTTTTAAGTTCTTGAGTGTGTGGTTGCTGTCTTTTCTTATTTAACCTTTAAAAACAATACTCATGATTATCATTATGGATGTTCAAATCATTTCTTTTGGCCACAATTCCAATCTATGTCCTTTAGTATTGGGTATCTTTTGAAACTGAGTCCTACCCCAAACTAACAATTACCTAAATGTTGTTTGAAATAACAGCCTGAGCCTACTTCATCTGGACCACCTTAGTACTCACAAACTAATTACTTCAAACACTGGTTAAATGATGCTAAGTTTATAAACTGTTGATTTAATACTAGCGAAAGTTTAACTAGAAGGATGCAACTCTTGAAATCGAGGTGACAAGATCAGTTGGAGAGAACACATGTCACTGTGGAGGAGTTGTTGGATCTGTAAAAACACTCAGTCCACTCTAATTGTTCAGAGGCTTTAACCAGACCACAAACAAGTTTTGCCTTTGCCTGCCATCAACTTACTCTCTGAATTGACTGTAATTAACGACAGCTGATATGACCTGTTACTGGAGATGTCTATCATCTCAGCCGCTAAAATCGACGGTCTGCAGCGGTTAAAACTGAGAAGCTGCTGTTTTGTACACTGATCTTTGCTAATGAGACAGCGATTCATTACTGTCAGAGTTTAGTGAATTCTGCCAACTCGAGTGTCAGAACAGAGTCAATCACTGGCGCAACCAAATCATTTTTCACACACACGTGAAGGAATACACACACTGCAGATCCCGGCTACAACACTAACAGGCTGAGGTGGACAAAACACAGTAGAGTTCAGCAAAGGAAAAATCGATTTTGATCAGCTTTATTTCAGCTGACATAATCCATTACACTAAAGCCCCAAAACCGCTCCTTAGGGTGAGCTTGGGACAACTCTAATCATTATTATTTCATCAATACACCTTATCTAGAATTATAAGAAATACTGTATTTTTCATGTCCTCTGCCAGGTACACTACAGTCAATGAACCTGCACAGCAGCCACCGCTCACTGAACTTCCTACAGACTACATGTCATGACTCATGTTTCACCTTAACATTTAACATTGCCCTTAACCATCCTTTGTGATGTCAAGACATCAGATTCATATGCCGTCCAAGAAATAAAAAGTGTGCAACCTGGTCATACAGTCATTCAGTAATACGTAAGTACAAAAGAACTCTAAAGCAACAACAGAGCATCCTCTTGATGGCTGCTGACAGCACTGTTGAAACAGGATTGTAGCAGCGAGTAAAAACAGAAACTGGTAGTGCTTCTGTGCCCTCTAACAGTTTGGTTTGAAGTTAGGAAAATTTTGATACAAGGCTAAATTTGTAAAAATGTGTACCCTGCCAACCTCTGCGTACAAAGAGGCAGTGGAAAAAAGGGCAAATGCCAGCATGAGGTTTGATTTGGGGGCTCCACAATTGATGATTTGAATCATCTATGTCAAGGAGCCCGCCCTAATTTTGGCTCAGTGAACAGCTTAAAAGTGTGTGTGATGGAGGCTATGTGTCTTTGGTGGGGGATATTTGTAGTATTCTTGACGGCTGGTGTGTGAAACTTGTAAGTCTAATTTTGACCTGCAACTGATTGCAGGCTTTGTTTCTTTTTTGTTCCATGTGAAATACACTCTGTTGTTACTATTAACATACAATTTTACTTAAACATACTACAAAGCTGTTGAGTTAACAATGTCCTCTCAAGATCCACTTAAGCTGAGCCCAGACTAGAAGGAACCAAACCGATTTTGAAATTGGTCTGCTTCACACACATATGGAGAAACTTCACAGACAATAGTCTTTATAATCTTGTACATGCACACATGACATGATTTGAAAAGATCACACACTTCAGCATATTAATACGATTATTATGCCAGAAGCAACATGAATGCACCACCTCACCAGGTCTGGGGAAGCAAAACAAAGACTGTCGTGGTGTGACAACTTGAGGTAATGTTAAAGATATACTACGCTATAGGCTTGGGCGGTATTACGGTATACCACGGTATTTAGAAAACCGGAAGGTATGTTTTTCCAATACTGTCATAAATACGGGCGCTCCTCTTTCTGTTAAACTCATTGTATGCAGTGCAAAACATGCACCACCACAGCTCAGTCTCCGGTCTCTACTGGTGGAACAGGCAGCTGAACTGAAAGACACCGCGACACCTGGTTGTGCAGGGATAAGTTACAGGACTGTAAACAGCCTGTGGCCAGCAACGGCAAAGAGAGACTGTGGGGATTAACGACATGTTGTTTTTTTTTTAATCTAAATGTGTGAATTAAGGATTTATTTCCACCAATCCGGAGCTGGTGATTGTTGGAATAGTGGACTTGCTAACTAGATTACTAGCAAGAGTAACCAAGATGGTTTGGGTTAGTTTGACTTTGCCGCGTAGCCCCGCTCACTTGTACCGGCATATACCATATACAGTTGTGAAATTTTAGGAAGGTATGAAATATTACATACTTCCCAAGCCTACAGATAAATGTATTTTACTGATTATAAACATGCTCAGCAGCAAAAGTGAAAATAAAAAGCCAACCCCAGAGTCACTCTTGTCTGGAGTTTAACCTTGCTGTATTTGCCTTTTTTGGGACTATGTCTCTTTGATTCCTGCTGCTTACAGTCAGGCATGTTGTATTTTTTTACAGCCCCAACCACACCTGAGTGCTGTGGGGATCCACACCCATTAACATCCTGACAACAGAAAATAAGAAAATAAAAGAAAAAACAGGCAGAGGGCAGACACTGCAGAAAAATATGCCACCACACACTTCTAGTGGGTCATTCGTGATGATTGAGAGGGATTACATCTGCACGAGCATATATATTGTTTTTTTTTATGAAAATCCTGTATAGTATATGTAAAGAATATAAAGAAAAAAGCAGAAGTTTAAATAAGACTGGATGAGAATATGGTTGGGGAGACGTATTCCTCAGTGAGAACAGAGACTTTAATCGTAAGTTTTAATATCTGTCAACAGTAGTATACTCACTAATGTTGGCCTCAAGAGATAGACTGGAGACTATTACTTGCTCCATACTCATGTTATCATAACCGTTATTATCTAGATTTTAAATCCTAAATATCAAACATGTTTAAAATTACCAGAGCGGATCTGTAAACTGTAAAACCAAAACCAAGTAAAACAAAAAATAAATTCCTGTCTCCAGTTGTCGTGAAGGGTAAACCAGAGATAAAGTTTTCAACTATACTATACAGCCTTCAATGAGAGATGAAGATAACTCAGTTGTCGTGGTACCGAAGATGAAAATAATGAAAACGTTGAACATGACACCTAAGCAAAGGTACTCTGCTGATGCAGACAGTATGATTAACTTGAAAACTCTGGCACAAAGACATGAGTGGACCTTGAGTGGGCATCATTTTGTCCACAGCAATTTCCAGGGTCAAGAATGAACTGTCAAGCTAAGAGGTTCTTCCAACTGCATGCAGATCATGCAAGGACAAAGTCAATGAAAAATGAGCACCAAAGCTCAAATAATGATGAATCTACTACAACAGTAAAGGCACTGACACACAGTGATTTTCTGCACATCAGAGGTGAACATGAACAAATTAGTCATACATAAGTATGTACGGTGAGTGACTTACGATGAGCTGTTTGAGGCCTGTGAAGGACTGTTCCACAGAGTTGGCGGTGAGGACCTGGCGCTTCATTGCAGCTGGTTCTCCAAGGAAACGAAGCATTAAGTCTTTCACAGCGTCGCCCTGCAGCAAAATGCACACACACAGCGAAATTATACATCATGCAAAAGGCCGTAATGGATGTGCACAAGTAGGAGACCTGAAATTTGTCATGCTGGTGTTTACACAAAGACCCTGAGTACTACCTGCAGGATTAAAAACATCAGCTCAGTACTTACTCTATGTTAAATGAAGTGGATTGGGGGAAAAAAAAAAGAACTTGATCTGGACAACCCGAGATCTGGACAGAATTAAAATCAATAAAACAATATCAGCTCAAACAGGAGCGGAACAAAGAACAAACTGCAGAAATTGCTATCTTTAATCCAGCTTTAGAGTGGATCTAATTTGTTTGCTGAAAACTGACTCTTAGTGGGCAAAAACACCAAGATGACGGAAAAAAGTCCTTGATTTTTATTCATTTATTCAAGCAGGCATTCAAACACACTGAGGGGATAATGAACACAATCTAAGCTGGGAGGTGGACGTACACCATAAGATTCAATTGAATAAATAACTGAATTGATGTTTCATCAGAGTTGTTATTACAGATAAATGTTACTGTTGAAGGAGCTCAGAGGATGTTTATGAGAAAAAAACATGATATGCTGACACAGGAGCAAAGGAAGGGTGTGTTTATGTGTGTGTATAGTAAAGTAAAGCAGTAAACTGTCTCTCCATGCTATCTGTTGTGCCAGAGCAGGAGACTGAAACCGCTGACTTTCTTTGCCAGACAAAAGAAGATCATAAAATGGTAGAATTTGTTCAAATAAGAATGATTAAGGTGGAGCCTGAGGCTAATAAATGTCTTGCCATAACTGATCAGACGTTTTTTTTGACAAATTACTGCAATCTTTTAATGTACGAAATGAGCATAAAAAATGCACAAAAAGTGCCTTGCAAGTGTTTCCATCATTGGCATCAAGGTTGTTACCTTGGGTCCTCGCTGTCATAGAAAACGTGTCAAAGCTTTCTTATCAGAACCCTAGTGTCGTTATGATGAGCTGATCATCGAAAATTAATCAGCAACAATTTTGACAACCAATGTGGTTATTTAAAGGTCCAGTGTGTAGGATTTAGGGGAATATAATAGGAGAAACTGAATATAATATTATTAGTTTTTTGTGTATAATCACCTGAAAACTAAAATGGTTGTGTTTTCATTAATTTAGAATAAGCCACTCATGTCTACATAGGGAGCATCAGAGTCCCCCAAATTAAACTATTATTTTCCTACAGTAGCCCAGAATGGACAAACCAAACACTGGCTCTAGTTAGGGCCAATCGTGTTTTTGCATCTGCCTCTGTAGCTTGCAGCCCCTCTGCGATGAGAGCCTCACACAAAAACACTGATTTTGTAAGGTGAAACTGCTTTTTTTTTTAGTGTTTTTACCCAATTAAATCACCTTGTCTGTTTGTTTGGGAGAGGAGAAGACCTCTGTGGATAATTCAGCTCCTCGTAAAAAAAACCCTGAACGTCTGGATCAAAATTTAGGAGAGTAAACATTAAGTTATCAGAGAAAAAAAAAAAAAGGTGAGCACAAATTTGCAGGTTCTGGGAAAGCAGGCCCATCTGCTGTGAGCCAAACAGGGTAGTAGAAACACTGATTTTTAACATAAGACTGCTTTACTCAGTGATTTTACCAGCGTAAATCAACCGGGCCAATTGTTTTGGAAAAGAAAGAGACCTCTGCAAATAATTCGGCTCCTAGAAAAAAAACCTTGTCAACACTGTAGGAACTCTAATCAGTCTGTAATCTTTACCACTTAATGCCACTAACTCTCCCTAAACCTTATACACTGTTTCTTTAAACAAGAATAAACCTGAATATTTTCAGGTGTGAGAGTCTAAACTTTGATGATTTTCTACTTTGTGTGGTTTTTTTTTATAAATTTAAATTAAATTTGGGTTTGGGTTTAACTTGGATGGCTGTTCTCTAAGTGTGGCCATGGGCTCTTAAAACTTGGAATAGGTATTATTGTTGATTAATTGCCATGTAAACTAACCACTAGTTGCAGCCTAAATATTGTAGTAATGATAACAATTCCTGTTTCAGATATCAGCTGTGGAGACAATGCAAGAAATATTTTTTTTCTTTTCTTTAATTTAAACAACACAGTTTTGTGTAACAGTGACTCAAAAACACCATTTCATTATATAGGATTCAAATCAAGCCTTGTTTTAGTAGTGTGTGTGTGTGTGTGTGTGTGTGTGTGTGTGTGTGTGTGTGTGTGTGTGTGTGTTAGGAGCCAGACTGAATCTAGCAGTAACAGCCATATCTACCCATCTTAGGGCCTGGCTAGCCAGCCGCTTGGCCTCCTGCTTTTACAATGCTCATTACTGGCTCCTAAGAGACAGAACATCAATGCAATTTCACAGACAGCAATTTTTTTAAGTGCAAACTTATTGCTTCGCAAAAGACTGATTTCTTTAAAAGCAATGGTCAAAAAGGAGGAAGCAGAGGCCAAGGTATCTTGATTTTTTGTGTTCCCTAGTATGGCTCAAGTACCAAAGACAACAGATCCTACATATCACATTATGCTTAATATATGCTTTATTAGAGACCCCTTTTATGGTAGGGCCTATAAACATCAAGGCTCTTTTGGGGGGGAATAGAAAACATAGGATCATATAGATGTCAAAGCAGGCTGAGTACACTTCCCATAATAAGTTAATTGAATTTCAAGTTTTACATTGGTGAATGTCCCTTATAGCATAAGGCATCCATCCCCTGCATCTTTTCCCATTTTTAAAAAGGAAAGATTGCTCCCAGAGCTTTCTAAATACATGTTGTATGATAAGAATTTACTCTGTATGTGCGTGTCTCACCTGAAGGTTGTCAAACTTGAGTCCAGGCATGGTGAGTCTGTTGGTCTCCACATAAGCAGGGCTGTACTGCTGAGTAGCCACAGAGATCAGCGCCTTCCTGGTCTCCTCAGATGGCAGCCAGGCATCATGACGCCGGTCGACCTCACTCAGGCTCAGCGCTGTCGCAAATGGATCATCGCTGCCAGAAAACACAGCCTGGAGCTGGTTAAAGGGCTGGGCAGCTGGGGCAGGGGCTTGAGTTGGAGCTGGGGCTGCCTGGGGTGGAGGAGGCTGGGGCTTGGTGGTGGCTACCGTAGGGGCAGGACTAAACACTGAACTAGGGGTAGGAGCACCTGAGTCCAGAGGTCCTCCTGGGGTGGAGATGGAGGAGGAAGTGGAAGACAGCTGGCGCTCAGGGGTGGGGACTATGGGTGCTGGGCTGGGACCAGGAGGGACCTCAGCATTTGGGTTTGAAACAGAGATAAAGGAGGAGGGGACGGTGAAGGAATCAAAAAAGTCAGAGGCTGGATTGACCTGTCCATTGTCAGTGAAGAACTTACTGAGGCTGGGGCTGGGCTGACACACAAGGGGAGCCGTCAGTTTACTGGGGGTCACTACCTCATCATGTCCTCCGCCACTTCCCATG
The DNA here is from genome assembly GCF_008729295.1 of Plectropomus leopardus. NCBI lineage: Eukaryota > Metazoa > Chordata > Actinopteri > Perciformes > Serranidae > Plectropomus > Plectropomus leopardus. The sequence goes on along the minus strand of NC_056476.1, from coordinate 25,286,196 downwards.
CTGAAGCTGGGGGACTTGATGAGGGTGGGCTGGAAGCCATCGGGCACCAGAGACTTCGGCTGGGTGCCCTGGCTGAATATGGTGCACACCGGCACAGGTTCGTCTTTTGGGCTTGTCCCTTTAACTTCTTGTGGTGCTGGCTCCTCACTTTTAAGATCAGATGGGCTCTGCACATTTTCTTGAGGTGAAAGAGAGGCTGTGACCTGCTCCTGTGTGTCGGTCTGCTCCTTTGTGTCCTCGTCTTCTTTTTCCACGGAACCGTCTTTCTCCTGCTCTTCAACTGAAACTGTAATCTCAGTTGTATTCTGTCCAATTTCACTGTCTTCCTCTTTGTCGCCTGATGTCTCTTGTGCATTCTCCTCCTCCTCTCCTCCATCCAGAAAGGAGTCCATGGGAGCTACATCGTCCTCCTCGCTGTTATTAGGTGAGTCAGAAATCATAACACTCTCCATCATCTGGTCATTGAGCTTGTCCATGAGGCTCTCCGAAGGTGTGGCGCTGCTGTCCTCCTGAGGGGTAGCGAAGTCCCCGCCCAAGTCGATGCTGTCCTCCTGGGGAATGAGGTTTTCTCTGGAAGGGGTCTGGCTGGTGGCTGGCTCTGGAGGGTCTGGGCCGGGGGCTTCCTTGGTTACATCCTCCACTGTAATGTCCAAGGTGACTGGCCGCTGAGCAGGTGCCTCCCCACTATCCATATTACTGCTCTGGACGATTTAACACAGGGAGAAATAACATTAACCTTTTCATGTTATGCCAACAGTAACAGACTGATATGCTACATGTTAATTTACAACACTGTGCAGCATCTTTCAAGTCATTTCCTGTCATTCAAAGCAAACACTTTTTTTTACAAGCTATTATCGTCAGCATTAAACTACACGTACAAAGCATTAGTAGGCTTGATGCCGTTTATTTCTGCTTAAAGTGCTGTCACGAGAGAGCCGTCAGCCGAGTTATCAGAGGCTTATTGACGGTTTGTTTCTGGCTAAGTTGCTAATGCTACATTAGCCAGTTGGCTATCGTAAGCTAACTTAGCTGAGCAGCTGGTTGCAAATGTAAAACAAATGCTCGAATAATGCTGTCCTCGCTTTGAAAACCACGAAACATATTAATGTTACCGTGCTATTACGCCACAACGTAAAGACAGACAACAAATAAAAAACGAATCAGGGGAATATTTCTCACCTTTCTGCAGTCTGACAGATACAACTCTACTGCGCATGCGCTGATCCAAACAAAATCCACATGTACGGTGGTCCAGAGCAGACAAATTTCATGTCGACGTCTCTTTTAGTATTCTCGACTTCTTCTACGTACTTAAAAAAGACTACATAGAGTCGCAAGACTGTCGTTACGCACAATTTTAGTCGCACGCTTCGGTTTTTACGGTTTTGAAATCGCGGAAGTAAAGCTGTTGTGTTGTGTTTTGTGCAGTACGTAGCACAGTTACATTATATTTATGGTGCTTTTATCGTAACACTACGTCTTTACAAATATACCAGAAAACTCTGACTCTGGCAACAGACACGGCACAAAATGGAGGACGACGCTCCCGTTATTTATGGTCTCGAATTTCAGGTACTGTCACACCATTTATTACCATTTACCTGAGTGGAAACTACCTATATCTGTGCTATTCTGTTTTTCTTGGCTACTCCGTCACTCCGTTCGCTTGTATATTGTAGTGCTGTCTGTTATTGTAGCAATTATCATTTCCCCATTAAATTATTGCATTATTTTTTTCTCATAAAAACGTTTTTATATGAATGAGCAGTCGTGTTATTTTGTGTGTCCTAGGCACGAGCTCTTACTGCCCAGACAGCTGAAACTGATGCCATTCGTTTCCTTGTGGGCACACAGTCACTGAAATTTGACAATCAGGTAAGAGAGTTCATGACAGACATCTCATATCATTTAAAGACGGATGGGAAGGAAGTTATCTGCAACAGGAGGAAATAGAGTAGGCGTAAGTATGTATGTATGTATGTAGGCATATGAGGCTGCACAGAGTTTTACTTGGACTATTTGTTGCTAACGTTGATGAGAGTAGAGCTTTTTCTTACAAGCAATTACAATATTGATATTTCAGAAATATAATTAATCAAAAAGTGGGTAGAATAAACTTAATTATTTGTTTATGTGAAAGGAAGCGGGACAGATAAACATTAACAGTTACAGAAGCATTGTCAGACGTGCTAGCTGAAGCTATTTTCCAACGCCAGTGCCTTGATGGGCATTGATAGTTCAAGTAATCATTTATATGATGTGTTACAGTTTGAAATCTAAAGAGTGGTCCATATTATTATCAAAAACAAGAAGAGCTATCTGTGACATCTATGAATCAGAATCAGAAAGAATCAGAATCAGAAAAGATTTATTGCCAGGTATAGTTAACACAATACGAGGAATTTGTTCTCGTGGTTTGGTGCAACATAAATATAGAAAAAAAAGAAAACAGATAAAATAGAAGATACAAATATAAAGTATAAAATATAACAATATAAAAGGTACAAGTCTAGTATTGATATTTACATTGAAATTCACATTTATACACACATTTATGTTGTCATCAATATCAATTTCTAGATACATACTGATACTGAATATTTGAAATGATTTCAATACTTATTTTCCACACTATCAGTACACTACCAGCTGCGCTTTTCGCTTTCTCTTATACTACAGTCAATTTGCTGTTTTCTGTTACTAACTAAGAAAAGAAAAGTCATTGTTGTCATGTTGTAACCTTGTTATATTACAACAAAAGAAAAAATACAAATTTTAAATTGTGTGCCCTCAATTTCAATTTTTCCCATGATATCCAAAATGCTATTGAATTTTGATATTTTTTTTTTCCAGGTATTGTCTCAAAGGTAGGAATTTCAGAATCTTGATAGCAGAAATTACAACACAAACAAACATGATAACACACAAATAAACCAACAAAACAGAGTGCAAAAACATTTATAGCATTATCTTAATATACAAATAATAACTAGTCAGTGTCATATATACAGTTCTGGGGAATCTGCCTTGAGCTGTTAGGTAGTGAATTGGAAAGGGTTGTGTCTTTGACCCTTTGAAACCTGAGCAAATTGGCTGGATTTTTGTTGAAAAAAAAAGAAAACAAAAACATGGGGGAAAAAACTGGATTAAGGTGCTTTAAAATTATAATAATTCTGTAACACAATTTATAATATGTAATTATATTATTATAAATATATTTCATTCCTGCCCTTTTTCTTTTTTTTTTCCCTTGACATTTTCCCTAGTTTTTCTAAAAAAAAAAAAACTATTTTCTAAATCTTACCAAGTTGCTCTTTTTTGCCATTTTTGAAGAAAATTGCACAAATTTGCTGCAGGCTCGAAGGTTAAAATTTTGAAGGGCTTCTTAAAGCAGCAAGAAAAGTGGTGAAAAGGGATAAGCGAGAGTGCAGTTTGTTAAAAATCTTACAGCATTTAATTACACAACTTCCTTCTGATTTACGTCAGGTAGAGTGGCTGCATGATGAAGGTTAGTTTTGAAAGTGTTAAAAATAGGGGAAGCAGGGGTGTCGGGTGGCTCATTGGATAGAGTGGGCGCCCCATGTTCAGAGGCTGTGTCCTCGCTGCAGCGGCTGCAGGTTGGATTCCAGCCTCGGCCCGTTGCTGCATGTCGTCCCCTCTCTCTCTCTCCATTTCACACTTAAAACCGTCCTATCAATTAAAGGCAAACCCCCAAAAATATAATCTTAAAAAAAAACATTAAATATAGGTGGAGCTACATTTCACACTTTTGTTTGAATGTGTGTGATGTTGGAGTAATTAATTAATTAAGTAAGTAATAGCATTGTGAAAACTGAGTAGGTTATACTTCTTTTGGATATTACAATTATTAAATCTTAGTGTTTGTTTGTCCAGAAGTTTACTTGGCTGTAAAAGGAAGTAACGGCGGAGGTTGATGCCCGAGACCAAGAGGTTAGAATAAGAATGAGAAAAAAATCATTGCGTGTATAAATATCAGAGCTGTGCTAAATGGTAAGCAGTGTATAATTTGCCTAAAGGTTTGAAGATTAGCCCAAACAGTTCCACTAATACATTTTTTATGTGTTTTTCAGACCTTCGCAAAGAATCCATGTTACAGTTTAAGTTTTCTTTCCAAGGTCAAAAGATCTCAAGTACATAAGGGTTATTTGTTCTTCTAAAACTGAAATGTAAAGCTGTTTATTTAATCAATAGCAGATGATTAAATTCTTGTTCATAGTAGTATAACATGTAGTATAGAGTGAGAAAAGTCAGAGTTATTGAGACAGGATGAAATAAAGCCATGAATAACTTCCTCCAGGTCAGAGAGACAGACAGACTAGTTTTTGTATCTCTGTTAAATGATAAAAGCACGACCAAATAACCTCTTGCATCGCGTTTCACTTTTAAAATTCAGATGAGAGTCAAAGATGACTCTTAGGTTTCTGCAGAAGAGTATGATGCGGGCCAACATGATGACATGCAGTTGGAGGGGCCAATTAAATAAATAAATAAAAAACTCCTAACCATCACTGAGCTGGAGGAAGTTTGGAGTTAAACACTGAATTTTGGCATAAAACCTAAGACCTTGACCGAAGACCTGACAGCTGTAGTTTCAGTCAGGAGATTTATTTGTGGTCACCTTTGACTTTTTTCTTTAGGCAGTCAGGATTTAAGTGCAGAAAGGATGAGCTACGTTCTGTTAGGGTGTTGTCATACAATACAGCTTAATCCTGCAATTAGGAGAAAGTGCTTACAGCTGCTTGAATAGACCCAAATTGCCAAAGTGCACAGAAAGACAACAGTCCACTCCCTCCTGCCTTAAGAATATTTTATTCCTAAAGGAATTCCTCATATTTGAGATCTAAGTTTCACGGACTAAAAAGCATATGAAGTTTGAATAATTGCAAAGAGTGGCCCGTTGTGGTTACCTCTACAAGAAAAAAGATTTAAAAACAAAGTGCTTAAGAAGGTTCATATTGACAAATAAATGTTAAATATTCAAATACCGAATAAATGAAAAACCTTGACTCAGCATTAAAACCAACCACCTAAACTAAAAAGAATAATTAACAAGTATAGTATTTACAAATGGGCATTTTTTTCTGTAACCTTGTATTGCGGGTAAACTGAAGCTCATTCATTTTCTTTCTCCATTCATACTATTCATTGCCAGTCCTAAAGCAACACCTGCCAAGGCTGCCATTAAGTGCATATTTGGTCTTGAATAGTTCTTTATCTTTTGATAGGAAAATAGATAACACATATTCTGTTGTATTTTTCTTTGGTTTGATAGAGGGATTGTCTTTGTGGAGTGTTTATGTGTGTGTGCTTTTGATTCAAGTCTTGGGAATAGAATAGTTTAATTATTAATTAGTCTGACAATAACATTTTTGCTTAATCAATTTAGTGTTGAAACAATTAGAGTGTAAACAGTGAAAGGTTATTTCCAACAATTTTGATAATTGATTTTTTGTTATGAAACAATGCAGAATATTTGTTGCTTCTCAACTCTTAAAGGGAAACTTTGCTATTTTCAACCTGGACCCTGTTTTTCCATGTTTAAGTGGCTAATGAAGGTAACAATTTTTGAAATTGATCCAATATATTTAGTGAGAGCGCTACAGCCAGCAGCCTCAAAACAGGCTCGAATGTTACCACTAGGGTCAATTATGCATCGTTGATGTATGTCTGATAAAGGTTTTCTTTACCTTCCCGGTCTGTTTGTTGTCTTGCTCAAGGAGAAGTTTCTTTCTGAAATCTTGCAAGAGGTGACCTGTTGCAGGAAGACAACAATGAAAGCATAAGTGAGAGTTGAAGTGCCTGGAAGGATCTGTTGTGTTGGCGTACAGAAAGCCAAACTTAGTGTTATCTAAAAGATTCTTAGTGTCATGGCTGGATATTCAACTGAATTTTGAAAAATGTGAAAAAGTCAGCAGCATTTCAGAAAAAGACTTCTCTTTGAGTGAGACTCTGTCACACACACTTACAAATAAACTGGATCAAGCAAAATGTAAAGAAAAATGTTACATTTCTCTGTAGGGATCCTTTCTGTAATAGTGTCAAACATGTATAAGCTGCCCAGAGTGGTTACATTGCAGCTTTGTTGCTGCAGCCCTCTTGTTCAATGTTAAATTGTTGTCTCTATTAGTCACTTAGACACATAACATGGCAAAAATGGGATCCAGGTTGAAAAATACCAGAGTTTCCCCTCAGATGTGAAGATATCCTGCTTTGCTCTGATTTGCATTATTCTTAATGGAATATCTAAGCAGGACGAAACACTGTTACCTTGGGATTCTTTCTTGTGATTATTTTTTGCAGCTATATTCTGACATTTTATGAACCAAACAATTAATTCTAAGGGGAAATCAACCGAATAGTAAATAAGCACAGTGATCATTAGTTATAGCTTTAAGTGAATTAATTGTTTTTCACAAAATGTCAGGATATATTACAAAATGCCCATCATAGTTTCTCATGGCCAAAGTTAACATTATCTGTTTTTTTTCAGGCAACAGTTCACATTTGAGAATGTAAAACCAGCATCTCAAATGGGGAATTCTTTTTCTTGATAAAATGATTGAACTGCTGTCGTTTTCTAACTTAATTGTTCACTCTATGAAATATTCGAAAACAGTGAAAAGTGTGGCCATAATAAAAGACAGGAACAGGCTGTAAATTCTCATATTTGAGAAGCTGAAACCAGTGAATGTTTTTTTTTTTTTCTTGAATAAATTGATATTAATTAAAATGTGAATTAATTTTCTGTCAGCTGACTAATTGTTTAGGTGATAAGTGATTCATCATCTTTTTTATCAGTGGAAAATCAATGTATCTAGTTGTTTCAGCTCTATTTTGGGAGCACAGACATAAGACAGACAACCTCAGTCGAGCCCTCACACATAAGCTGCAAAAGCTTTGCTGTCCTTAAATGTAGTCAGATCTGTTGCATGTGCATCCATGATGTGTGTATGGTTTCTCTGTATGTCTGAGTGTTGGTCAGGGGGTTTTTTTTGGGTGCTGTGAGCGTGTTTGCTGGAGGAGAAGTGAGAGAGAGGGGTGTGTGTGCATGCATGCACATCTTGCAGAGGTCATTATAGAGACAGATGATAGAAACAGTTGGCTCTAAACGGGGGAGAAATAATTAGCTCTCTGAGAAAGAGAGAGAGTGTGTGTGTGAGAGAGAGACACAAAGAGAGATAGACACAGAGATATATTTCTGCCTTGAAAAAGAAAACGAGCCTATTTTCTGGCAGACTTCAGTGTGAAAACGGTCTGGCACTGAATACAGACGTAGTTCAATCCAAGTCTTGTGTAGCGAGTCTAATACAGAGCTTGTTGGGAATGGTGACAATGCATCCCAGTCGATCTGTGTGATTTCTTATTACACTCTGTCAGTAGCTTAATATACTCCTCCTAACACTTTCCTCCATTCTGGCATAAGAGAGCAGAGCTGAAACACAAGAAAACCAGTGGCTATTCTTCAATAGTAGTGGTAATCTAATCGTAGTACGGTCATTAGATTTATGTGATGATAAACATGCTTATTGCTCATTTATTCGTTCGTCCGTTTGCTTTAAGGCCATGGTAAACTGCATTTTTGTGATGTTTTAGATGAAAGTAGAAGAAAGTAGATTGCACTGTAAGTGGGGTACTACTCCTCCTACTAGTTAAGATTCTTATTTTTGTATTTAATTTGGATTCTGGTTCTACTTAATGTAGTCAGTGGTCTCTAATTTAATGGCAGCAGGCTGATGAGTGCAAGCAGAGCCCTGACCATATTGGAAATTCTCGCATTTTGGGGCCCACTGCAGAGTGCATGGTGTACAAGTGGGATTTTTTATTTAGAGGTGGTGCAAATCATAGGAAGTTGTTTGTTATTTTGGTGTACCAAATTGTGTGCCACTATCTCTACTAATCGAATTACAACTTCAAGGTCCATCACATGATGCCATGTGGCCAAACGGACTTTTTCCCATAGACTTACACTGTGAAAGAGACATTTTTTTAAATCTTCTAATACAATTTTTTGCGTATCACACCACCTGTGAAATGACTCATTTCCCTCCCTCACAATATAATTGTGCTATTCCTTTTCAAGTTGGCATAGGGCTAAACTGGAAGTAGGCAGCTCAGCCATTGGAAGTTTTTGTATACTTGCTCTCTCATTGATGCAAGAAGATGCTGGTAATTTTATACCCATGAAGTCGAACTTTTTTGGCTTCGTGCACCAATTAGCCACTTTCATAGGAATTAACAGGGTCTGTCTCCACTGTATCAAGTTCTTTTTATATATCAATCAGTGCGTTAACATGGCCATGAGTAAACCGTTTATGAGTTGGGTTTTAGATTATCCAGTTTATGTTTTTGAGCATTTAAACGCCATATTCAGTTTATGAGAGACCTCAATATGCTTGCTGGACTACTCCCAAAGAAACTGGGATGTACTGTATACAGGCAATAATAATAACCTGATTTCTATGTGCTCATGTAAACACCATATCCCGAATATGACACTGAATTCTTTCACTGTCATTGGCTGTAAAAGCAGGCTTGTACTGTGACCACCCGAAAAAGGTATAAGACTTTTTCCCTTTTTGTTTCCCTTGTTTCCTTCAGATCTGGTTGGATGACATAATGTATGACACTCTTTGTTTGAAAAATTTTACAAACCAACCATATGTAATAGATTATGAGAGAGCCCAAAATACATGGGTCATTGCGAAAGTGTAATCTGCAGGTTTTTTAAAGGAGGCACATCTCTTCGGCAAAAATGTTTTTTCTTTTGCAGCATTTGTGCAATGTGATCATGGAAGTTGCACCCATATTTTCGTCATGCTTTATTGTAGGGTTACGATTCATCATGCATTCATGCATTTTTTTTTAATTAATAGATTGGTCCAGCACAGTGTGGTATGTAAAGAATCTGCAAGATTTACTCAGTATAAGGCCTTTAGTTTCAATGGATTTCCATTACTTTTTGCTGATAGCTTATTTGTCATTTATTGCATGTTGTTTTACTCAAGTTATCAACTTTGAAAGCAAACAGAATTCAAACCGTTGTTGTTAAACTGTTAAAAGTATACTTCACTGACTTGTGATTTGTTTTCTGACATTATTATGTTAAAGAGCATCCAAAGCCATAAAATCTAATAGGGATCATTATTCATCTTTTAGGTTTTATTCTTTGAGATGACCCTGCATTTGAACCTCAGGTTCAGTCGGTGCAGCCCGTTTTATTCATGAAGCTCATTGTCTTTTCCACTCTGCATAAGTTTGCCGGCCAACGTTGGTTAGCTCAGTTCGTCTCAGTTTGAACTTGCAATGTGAAAAATCTTTTTTCGATGGGCATTTCAGCCCTGATGGCTTCTGCTGTATCCATAAGCCTGCTGGCCTCTCCACCTCCCATTAAGCATAATGCAGGGTGGAAATGTCTCTCTTAACTCGCAGAGCACCTCTCAAATCCCTCAGAGACCAATAGCTGGAATGACAAATAGGAGGGCACGTCGGCATGGCATTTAAGGCTGCTAACGAGATAAAGCGGCCGAGCTTGGCACCTCTCACCCGCTCGCTACTCCTCCGCCCCGCTTACTGTCATCTGTGCGGCTAAAGAGCTTTAGCGGAGAGGCCCCTGAAGTGGGGGGCCACGAGCCAGCTTGGCTTTATCCCTCCCTTACCCCCTCTTCCCAATCTCCCTCCTCTCCCCTTCCCTGCCTCGATTCCTCCCACCATCGGCACATAATTAAAAGTGCTGGGCTGGGTGCCCAAGTGGCTGAAGGCTATGAGTCACTCCCCAGGCCTGGAAGAATGAGGGATAAATCACCTGGGGGAGGAGGGCTGGAACTTCTCTCTCCCCTCACACCTGGGTTCATTCGGGGGGACCCTATTACCAGGCCCTCCAATTACCCTGTCCCGCCAGCCTGAATTTATTTGTACCGCTCCCCCACCACCATAAAATTATAACTTTGCGTAATAATTTTTTGCTCGATGCAGTCCAACCCAAGGTTAATAGCCGCCTAGCTGACTTTGAGGAGGCTGAAGGATGCTGCTGCTACGATGCTATTCTCCTCCTCCTCCTCACGCCCCCTCCTTTCATCCTCTTTTTCAGCCTGTAAAAGTAGTACAGGGAAGGGGAGTGGAAGTGCCTAGCAGGAGTTATTGTCCAGTGCAACCCCATTAACGGTCCCCCAAGGTGCTGTAAGTGTCTCTCTTATGGGAGAAACCGCCATTAATTGTCTGATCAAACCTTGAGACCCTCACTGTTTTACTGCATTGTAGGCCCTGAACTGCATTCAGTTGAGGGCCCTCATAGAATAGATTTCCATCTAATGAAAAGAACTTGGTAAGGAGGAGTTTCCATTAAGTTCTTATGGATAAAAGTTTAGCTTGTTTGTTGAACTTGTGTGCAGTAAAGTCTAGACAGCTGTTGATGCGTTTTCAAGAGCCGACGAGGCCTCAGCATTACACCAGGTCAGGGAAACTAAGTGTGAGTCTTGTAGGTATGAGTCTATTGATGTATAGTAGCTCAGGTGTAACTGTTAATCCGATATGCTGATGTATAACAACTCAATTTACAAATGACTGATATTGATATCGATATATCCACTTTATTTTCCCCACCTTTTTTTAGTGATCGAGTCTTTTCTGTCGTGGAATTAGCATCATGTTATGCATACTCTTACCATGATGGCCCACCAGCAGATGGAGACATGAAATACAATGCTTTTCAGTGTATGTAATATTCATTAATTGTGCAAAATGAGAAAAACACTTTAGCTTAGCGTTGCTGTCACTTTGTCAATAAATAAAATAAAATAAAATAAATATTGGTTTGTGATATCAACAGAAATCAGCATGTTGACTGATTCCAGTATTTCATTTTAAAGCCAGTGTTGGTAGATGTTGATGATGTGCAAATATTATTGTGCATACCTAGTTTGAATACAAGCATCTGTACAAGATCTTTGTCTGTGTAAAATGCAGTCTAAATTTTTATATAAAAAAAAACATCAAATCAAGGAGCAAGAAAAGAGGACTATTAGTTTCAGCAAGCATTCTATGTCTCATCTGACAGTTTAAATAGTATTTAAGTTGATAGCCAGCCCTAGGGATGGGCAATATATTATGAGAGAAGATATCATCTTAGAGTTTGCATATCATAATGTCATCAGGTTTGTATTTTCCTATTTTCTGCATCACAGTAAAGTGATTTTCTGAACTTACCAGACTGTTCTAGCCATTCTGTTATTTGCCTTTTCCCAGTTAGTCGTTATATCTACATTACTGATGATTATTTATTAAAAACCTCATTGTGTAAATAAATTGTGAAAGTACTTACAGTTAAACCTACAATATCATCGCAATATAGATATTGAGATTTTCTCTATATAACCAAGCCCCAGCTAGCCCTTTTACAGCCTTTTTTTTGGAATAACCAGTGTATAATAAGCATTGTTTGTGCTCACAAGCTAGCACAAAAGATTTCAGCTTATGCAAAAATTGAATTCCTGTTTATTCCACATAGTATTTGTGCTGTGTACTTCAAGGTTTCAACATAAGTTATTCTGCTTGATTCAAAAGGGATGCAATAAAACTGGAAACAAATACTCTCCACCCTTGTTATAATTTGCCTGCAGCTTCACTGTATTATATTTAAAAAATGCAAACCTCATACACAAAGAGCACATCAGAAATTCCAACACATCTGTGGGATTTGATATTTGATGGGTTGAGGGAAAAATCTGTTTTAAGATGTATCTTAAAGGAAATGTTTTTCATTTTGGGAAATAAACCTATTATATATTATGTTTTTATATCATATATAATATATTTTTCTTGCAAATTAGATGAGAAGATTGATACTTTACACACTCATGTCTGTGAGTAAAGCCCTTATCCCACTGGACAAAAAACCCACTAACATTTGGCCTTTAATAAGAAAGGTTAAAATCAGCATTCATTCCGGGGACAAATGACTCTGCAGTCATGGGTATTTATGGGCTGCAGCTCCGATCAGCAGTGATGGAAATACAACTCTCTGGTGGACGAGCTCATTTTTGCCCCTCTTACTGCACCATGCAATGACAAGCCACCACAAAATGCTGTCCATGTTTATCCAGGCAGGGCTCGAACATTGTTCCAAATAAGTTAGCACTGAGTTTGAAAGAGAGATTGAATAACTAAGAGATATGAAGAGATGTAAAAATAAAAAAATAAAAAAAATTTCATTGGCCTCCATGCTGCTTTCTACTTTTTACTAGCCAGTTTATCGGTGTGTTCGGGAGGTCCAGCATGACACACCAGAAAAAAATAAAATAAATAACAGAAAGGCTTGTCCTTTGCAGAACTGTGTACACAACTGCATTTACCGGCAATGGGGATGGACTCTGTTGCCTGTTTTTGGATAGATTTTCTACTTTCAAAGGACCTGCATTAACACACTAATATTGGTGGAGAAAGGGTATGGAGCCAAAGTTTGGACACAGTTGGCCTTGCTTGGCATAAAGACAGAAAGAAGAGCTATAGCAGCTATCTCCAAAGACGTAAAAAAAAATTTAAAAATCCCAGGAACGTCCCCTAAAACTATATTTTTACATTTCTGTTTTGATTGACAGATTGAAAAGTAAATCAGTAGTTAATCAGTTAGCTTTAGAGCTGCTAAGCAAATAGCCCTCTGGCTCAAGCTCTGAACACTCTAGAAAGAAAGAAGAGTATCTCCCAAATGTCTGTTTAAAAAATGCAAAAACACTTAATTACAAAATACATTGCACTCCTGTTGTTTGAACAAATGTTTTAATTAATTCGATAACTTCTATGACTGGCCAACCAGCAGTATGTTTTACAACAATTATGAAATAAAAGTTTTCAGGTAAAACATCAACAACAAATAACATGCTCTGATATTTTTGAGTATTTTTTATATTGTTTATTTAGTGATTTTTGAGAAACAAACAAATGTGTATCAGCATGACAAAATGAGGTATATACAAATATGTGTAAGCCTGCACAATATTTGCACACACATTTGTGCATCTAGGTCTAAAACTTTGCACAAAGACCATAGTTTTTGCTGTTAGACATTAATTGATAAACCCTGAATTAAATGTGTCTTTAAGAATACCAGAAAGGAAGAAATAGAAAAAGAAGAAGAAATAGATGAGATTGTGTCCTAAAACACACCTAACTGAACCTGACTTAAATCCTAGATTTGGAGTTTTATCACTCCAGTTCCCTGATCTTAGATGGGCCCAGAATGCTCATCAACCTTCCCAAATCCTTTAAGGTCACACAGACAACCTGTCCAAACTTCAGAAAACAACAACAAATCAAGCAAAAAAATTAAATCCATAACTTCCTTGACTGGCCAAGCAGCTACATTTTCTTCAACAAATATGAAAGAAAGGTTTTCAGCTAAAGTGGATGACATGTTTGATCTAAGTCCCTTTGAATTAAATAGCAAGAAGGTTCCTTATTGCATTTACCAGTTTGAATCACAAAGAAATCCATCACGGACAATCAGGAACACCATGTTCTCCACTGAGAGTAACTTTAATAACCTTTCTGATGCAAGGTGCAGCTCAAATTTTCTACACTATCTTTGTTGACCTTTCCAACATGTTAACACCACTGAGAATACAGCATTTGGGATTTTCACTCGATATTTGTATCTTTTTTTTCCCTTGAACTGTACTTTAAGACCGAAACAAAGTTACATTCTTCTAGCACTGAAGTAAAAATGTGTTTTCTATACTGCTTTTGCCATACTCATGACTGTCGTACTTCATTCAACCAATAAGTTGCACACTATGCAGATCAAACCTAGACCTGTGAAATTAGAGTACGCTTCGCTGCAGCTAAATGATCATCAGCTGCAACAGAATGTCTTTTTTAAAACTGCACAATTAAAGCCTTTTCACAGAAACGCTCTCTTGGATAATGCACCTCATCCCCAGCCCCTTTTAGCAGGGCCATTTGTCTCAAAAAAAGGATGGAATGAGTTTTATCGATTTCCTTTTTGTTGTACCTTTCCCTCCGACTCCTTCGACATGTCATGAGCAGAACTCCCATGAATCCAACATGGCTTCTTAAAGTGTCTTAATCACCGCTTTAAAGGCCAAATCAAGATGAAAAGTCCTCAGCCGTATGAAGTTGACGGGGGGAAAAAAAGAACCAAAGAGATGCCTGCCTTGAAATTACATTTACTGTCATATTAAAAAGAGGAACCTTCTTCTTTTGCGGGGGAATCAGAGGAGCGAGTGGAGCTTTGAACTGAGGCGTGTGTGTGTGTGTGTGTGTGTGGGGAGGGAGGGAGGTGCAGGCAGTGTTTTAACTCCAGCTTCATCCTCAACACATCTCTCCTCTCTGTCTCTGCTTTTCTTGCAGATCCACATCATTGACTTTGATGATGAGAATAACATCATTAATAAGAATGTCCTTCTGCACCAAGCTGGGGAGATATGGCACATTGGCGCCAGTCCTGCAGATAAGGCTGTGCTTACCACCTGCTATAACAAAAGTGAGTCCTACTGTTTCCTTCTGTCTCTGGCTCCATTCACTGCCTCTTTATGCATTTTCTTTCTTTCTGTTTCTCTGTCTTTGTTTCTTTATGCATATCTTCCTATTCTTTTCTCCCTCTGTTTGTCTCTTCCATCTAAATACCTCATGCAGTTTAGTTGAGAGTCATAACATGTAATTGGTCTTTAACAGGTGATCAATAACAGCCAGTCTGTCTGCACACGTCCGACAGCAGCAACTGTGTTAGAAGTCATGTTCAGACTCTGATAGAATCAATACTAATGTGTGGACATGATGACCCACATGAGGGATAACGGCCGCAGCTGCAAAGTCACTGGCAGGCCAGAGAAAAGCTTTGAAGGTCACATCATCTGCGCTTTTATGTTATATAATAATATTAATAATAGTACAGACGAAGGCAGTAAAACCTGCTATAGCCAAAAGGAACGACTTTGCAATTTGGTTTAGCTGAGACATGTCATCCTTGCATTCTCATTTTGATACACGGCATTCACTTTAACATTTTATACTTCAGCTTTTGTCCAGCTGTGGTAACAGGAAGAAACAGCTTCAAGCACCAATTAACAATCATGATTTACAAACTCTATAACCCTCTCAGTTTTTACATTTGTAAGAGATTTATCCCAATTATTGAAAACTTGACAAGATAAAAGTGCACATCTTTGTTGTATAATTAAGACATACTAGCCATGTCACAATATGAAAATTTTATGTTGCGATTATCCCTTCCAAAATAACTGAGATTCATGATATTATCCAAATAATCAACAAAATATGCTTAATAGTTTTTAAAATGGCACTACAACATACTGGAAACACTTAACTTTACATTTTGTTAAGAATAAATTTATTTTTATTGCATCAGACAACAACAATTAAGGCTGTACCTGAATTATGTCAGTCGAATCAGATTCGGCTGTTCAATACAAATATTTGAGCTTTGAGTTTGAGAGTTTGAATGTGGTTCAGCAGGACGTTTCAGGTGACAGCAACGTTTGCGTAATATAACAAGCCAAGTAATTCCTCCACGCTAATGCATACTAATTCCTCTAATGGCGGATTGGAAATGTGCAGCATTTTTTGTTAACTCTAGATATCAAACAAAAGTGAGAGTCCGTTCAGTTTTAAGTTGCTGTGAGCTGTAAAGTAAACACAAGTATCTTTGAGCCTGACCAGGCAAAGCCTCTCTTCTTTGGGCAGCTGCTCCCATCTCATTTAGACTCCCCCAGGATCTGTGTCCAAACCTGCCTGTACCGGTGTGCAGCCTGAAAGCAAAGAGTGCTGACTCTGCAGTTTTGTTTGGAGACAGAGATGTCCCCAGATGTGCACTGGACAGTGACTGACTCCTCCTCCTACAAAGCCACACTTTTCAGCTGTCTCAAATGGCATCATGTCTTTAAAAATGAAATACTGAAAAAAACTAATGCTCAACTTGAGGAATCTTAGGTGACTGAGGGGTCTCTGAGTGTTAATTCCAATCTTCGACTTTCAGGGTCAGCCCTTCAAACAGTGTGATACAGCAAGGCTTTTCAACTACTTGAAACAGCATCAAATCATTTGATATGAAATATGCCAATGAAGATTTTTTGTGTTTGTAGAGGTTGGTTTGCATTTACTGTGTTTCTGCAAACTGTCTTTTATTGTTGGTTTCCCAGCAGTCTTTCGGGGTGCTGGACAAACAATTAACCACAATCATTTTGTTTTTTTTATTGCTATCTGCAATTAAATCATATATAGTTCTTAATCAATTTTTGAGCATCATACTGGTGTCAGTATGCAACAGTTTAAACTACCCGATAACTATAAATATTGCTCCTTTCTATACATAACATCTAACATAATTAAATAAATAAATAAGTGAATAATTACATGTTGTTAAAGTCCCTGAAAAAAATGGTTTCAAAAGTTTTCCTTAAATAGTCATAACGAGATAAACAATCTCAAAGTTGCAAGAATTCAACACTCGCTAATCAGCTTCATCATGACTGTGTGACAGTGACCTGGCAACATGAGCACACAACCCCACAGATGTCATAGATTTCAAATTTTGATAAAAGCGGACTGGTGCACAGAAGTCATCAGCTTGTTCCCAGTGAGCCCTGCGTACTTCAGGAAAAAAAGCACAGGTAGAAAGTTTTAAGTTCATGCAGGGTGCCATCACCCAGACTTTTTAGGTTTCAGGACCTTTAAGGATGAATTAAGTTTGAATACTGAATACTTGGTTACAATTTTTTACTGAAAAATTGTAACCAAGATATTTATTCAGCAAAACATTTTTGGTGATGATACACTAATTAAGATAACTTAAGCATATTTGCACCATAGTGCATGTATAGTATATAAGCTAAAATCAGCTAAAAATATTATTTCATATATATATATATATATATATATGGATTGGCGCCCCCTAATAGCACCATGATTTGCACCGAATTAGCACTGGCAATCTATGCCATTTAAGCACCCTACACAAAAAAGAATTTGCACTTATTATATGCCAGCGTGAACACGCCCAAAAGAGTGCAATTTGCCCTCCTCTTGCATTTAATTGTGTAAGTGGATCTTTTCCCAGTGTTCCATACTTTTCTCCTTATTTTAGAACACAGATTGGTTCATAATGAAAATCACAAAATTTTGCAGAAAGTGTCGGTTTTGTTTGTTGCCCACAGTTGGCTGTGTGTTGCAACTGGCTCCAGCATCTCACAGCAGCTGACACTCTACATGTGTCTCCAAAATAAGACATAGGCCATGCGCTTTTACATACAGTTGCTTCATTAAGAGGATTGGCCAGGTTTGATTGTAATGAATATTCTGTATTCTACTTCACATCCATACAGGTCGGCTGTTACACACAGTTCCCACGTTTATACAGTAGAAAATCCGATATAAGCTTAAAACCCACTTGATTCCCCTTCTGACTGTATATTTTGCCCATAATATCACTCAATATCAAATCAATATTAATCAAAGCTCATGAGCTTTGAAGAGAGAGAAATAGCATGACTGTAACTGCCTGTGGCAATTAGCACTGGTCTTTTTGAATTAGATGGTACTTGCAACAAGGCTTATTTACATAGGACAGGGGCAATTTTATTCCTAACTTACATACATGCAAATGAGACAGGTGCACCCAGGACACTGTTTGCTTGGCAGTGCAGTTTTGCTTGCTTTGTGGATTGCACCCTAACTTTTCCTCTCATTTGCACAGGGTTAGCAACCGCAAAAGCAGCGCAATCCCTTTGTGGATATGGCCATACACTCTAGGCGATGCATGCTTTTGATTTTTAGAATTGCTACGTGCCACTTTTGCTATGTTTGTGTAAGAGATCTTGACAGTGACGACATTTTTGCCAGTGGCTTAGATTCCATCACACGGGAGCAGAGTGCACTGTAGGCCTCTAGGGGTAGATCCTTCTGGGAGAGATGTAGTCATTGTCTCCCCCCTCCAAATCCTCCACCAGCCTCTTTCTTCCCTTGCTCTCTCACATTTTCCCCCCTCTGTCTCTCGCTCTCTGTCAGCTGAGTTCTACATGCTTGAATTCACAGGATGACAGCCACTCTGGACTGGGCTGGAGCTCAGACAGCCCACTATGCACTGCTCCGCACACCACACACTCACACACAAATATGTATGTATAAACACACATACACAAGTGCGTTCATATAGCGCTTCCATACCGCCTCCCACCGGCACTCTAATATGTGAGCAAGAAAAGGCTTTTGTTTAAGATGATTGCTTGCCCACTTACTCCAAGTGCAAGGTTGTCTAAAACCACTCAAGAGCCTGTGGACTCGCACCACGCTGCTTTTTAATTTGACAAATAGGCCTAACGCCAGTGTTTCATAGCCCAACGCCTGCCCACACACTGTCAATATCTACACCAAAAAGAAATTAGGCTCTTTTGCTCTCTCTGTTTTTTCCTCTCCCTCTCTCTTTCTCTCTCTCTCTCTCTTTCTGTGATTGGTTATGCCCTCCAGCCTCAAACTTTTAGTCCAATTACTGTATCAATTCTACATTTACTCCACTGGTTCCAATTAGCAGCTCTGGCTCTGGTGTGGATGTGCCAAAATAACTCATTTGTGATGTGGATTTGGAGGAAAGTGTATCCACGTCACCGCATTAGCGCCTGTCTACCACGCAAACACACACACACACACACACACACACACACACACACTGCACTCTAACAATCTGTGAATGACTGTGTGTGTGTTTCCCCCTCCAGCCAGTGACAGCAGGGTGGTTTCCTGTGCGGCAGTATGGCGGATGCCCTCTGATTGGGAGACAGGAAGCCATGAGTCACCTGATGACTCCGCCCACAACCCTCAAACCCTGGAACTGCTTTGTCACCTAGACGACAGCGCCCACAGCAACGCTGCCTGGTAGGTGTTGCTGGGGAATCGTGGCACTCACAGTACAAGTGATGCAAGAACATTTCTTCTTTTGATCCACAGTCGTCTCCAGTGCATATTTGTGGGATAGGATATGGTTCAGGGTCACCCACACATTCATTTGTGGCAGACCAAAACAATCAGAAAACAAAAGTTTGCTTTCATCACACATACACTAATTCTGTGGGAGACACTGATGGATTTTATGTCTGTGGACTACAGAACGTCTAATAATGGGGTCCAAATAAACCACAAACAGAAGCCTGAGAGGCCTTGTAAGGCCTTCTCATAGTTGTGATAATCCTAATATTCTCATGAAACAGTAATTAATACAAATGTAGGCAAACTAGTATTAACATCATTAATGTGATCATCATGGATTGCATCAAAATCTTTGGTGTATAATGTTAAAGTGGAAGTAATTTTATGTTTTACTTATCACGATTAAGTTAATGTTAATTGCACAATGTGATAGCTATAGAATAATGACACCAGCAGTGTTTAGATTGGTTCCCTAGAAGCCTCGCTTTCATTGTATAATTATTTCTGCCACCTAGTACGACCTCCTGAGAAAATGAAGGCTCGATTTATGACAGCCCTCAACAACCCTCAAACCCTGGAACTGCAGTTTGCACTCATGTCTGCAACCTGACTGGTTGGTGGAGGCCTACCAGTGATGTTGCTCATTAAGTTGCTCTTTCATTTAACTATTCTTATACAGGCAGGGGACTTCATGCCTTCTTCGTGCCTCCAAATAACACAGAGATCTGTTTTTAAATGATAATGATTAAATAGCTGTTGACTGTCTCACACACTTTCTCCGCTTTTTCCTGTTTGTCAAACAATGGCCTTCAACAAGACCATTCAGCTTATATAGCAGCTATGTTCTGTATTGCGCTTCAGTGGAATAAAGTAAAAGTTTATACTTTTCGCGCAGCACACTGGAGTTAGAATCTAAAAACAACTTCACACTCGAAACTGTGCTTCCTTGTGTCCCGAACAATACTTTCGCAATGACGTAGTTGGGTCCCTTAGCAGTGCAAAAGCTCAGACAAACATTGACAATGAAGTCAAAGCCTGGCCATTTCTGGGAACAGTAGCTCTTACTCTGAAAGTTACATCCCACATGTTCAAAATATTTGAGCAGGCTGCAATGTAACATCTTTGGTCTCTCTTTCTTCATCTGTTCTTGAGTGTACTATAGTGAGTGACGGAGAGCAAGCACTACCCAGTATGCCTGTCAGTGGTTTGACAGTTGATAGAGGTCCAGCAGATTCAGCACACCAGAATACCCATTGTGTACATAACCAATAATAAATATACCCTGTGGATTCAAAGAGCTCGCACTCAAGACTGCATTTTCTTCGGTCCTTAGCAATACACCCACCAAGAGTGAAGTCAATCAGATGAACGATTGCTTAGAAAATCAAAGGACAGACAGAGACTCCTTCCATTACAGTTAAATACTCTTACACTTCATTTCACCTAAGAATTGATAATGCACATATCTATCCACCTAAACTGATCCCCAGTATTAAAGGGCATCACCACCTAAATAAAGATTTCCAGTATGTTACTTTCATGGCGTAGGAAAGTTCAATCAATATTTATGAACCTGAGCTACTCTATCCCAAAGCCAAAAACCAAAGAAGTAAGTCTCAAACGTCTGATGTCATCAAGTCTAAAATCTGGAGCTGCTCCACTGACGGTGAATGAGAGCCTGAATTTTATGAACCCACAGAATGTTTGTTTTCTTTTTTATAACAAAATGAGCTTTTTTTGTAGTGTTCTCAGTTGTGAAACAGAAATTGTTCCCATATACTCAGCATGTTTCCCTAGCTGCTCTCAGTATCTACACCCTCTTTCACCATTCATTGTCTTTGGAGCAGCTCCAGAATTTATACCCTATGACATCACAAATTTAAGGTTTAGCAGTCTAGCTTTAGAATTTGGGAGAGAGTTTTTTTTCCAAAACTTTTGTGTTTTGGACTGTCTTAGACAATAGGAATTACATGTATGAATTTTGAAAATGGGTGTAGTTCCCCTTTAAACTGTTTATATTCCATGATCCATTTGCCATTGTATATATTTTGAATTTGCATCTTATTATTATTTTGGACTTTATTTGCACCCTTCCAACTTTGAATTACAGCCACTGCGCAGCAATGTCCTCCTTGTGAAACTATCCCTTGAATCCATTATGGGGTTTGAAGTTTGCCTAGTCTGATGCTTCAATTTAAACATCACATGGAGCCAATTACGTCGTTTAATGCAGCATGCTTTAACGTATTGCATTCATAATTTTCTGATCAGCCTTGGCAGAGACTTTGCTGTTTGATTTGCCCTCAAACAAAGAAACAAACAACCGACAGGCAGTTTTAGGCAGGATTTTTCTCCAATCACCAATTATGGGAGCCATTTAGAAACTACAGTGAGCAGCAGAAGCATGCTCGGGGACAGATGGACATGTCCTACTGAAACTGAAATAGCCTGCACTCACACTATTAGACTCCTCTCCTCTTTCTCTTATCTCCCTCTCTTCCCCTGTATCTCTCCTCCATATGAGTGTTTTTTTTTTTGGCTCAGACTATTGACTGGCCCACATCTCAGATTGTAGTCTCGGCCCGATCCTTTTGTCTTACAGTCAGAGCTCCTGTGCACAATGCCTCGCCATAACTCACGCCTATGAGAATGAAAATCAATGGTCATTCCCCTTTTTAGTCCGCTGTTCATCGGCTGCCTCATGATTGCTATCATTTTTAGAGGCGCCAATCAGTTAGCGTGATGCATTCTGTAGCAGGTGTCTGCGAGGGGGAGATAAAGATGGAGAGGGAGTGAGGAAGATGGAGAGAAGAAGAAGGAGGGAAGCTCACAAAGAAAAGCACAAAAGAGGAGAAGAGAGATTCCATTTGTGCAAGTTGGTGTGTGTTTTCTGTGTGTATGTTTGGAAAGAGGAAGGTTTTTTTTATGTGCGGGTGTCCACCCATGAATGTGTACCATATCTGTGTGTGTGTTCGTGTGTCAGAGGGCAGGTCAAACAAGGCTGGTGGGTAAAGATTGATGGCTGTGGGCTCCACCATCTTAACACCCTGAGAGCTGTAACCCTCACAAGGGCACCACACTGTGTATATGTGTGTGTGTGTGTGTGTGTGTGTGTGTGTGTGTGTGGGGTGGGAGTGTGAATTCGGTGCTGTGAAGCCTGTAGCCTATGCTGTTCACCATTGGCTCCCCTAGATGGATGGCTTTGGTCTGCTGCCCACCTCCTCCATCTCTCTGTGACACACACACACACACACACGCACACACACTCTCACACACACACACTTATCCCCACTCACTCTGATAATACTGGCAGCTTGCACCAGCCTGTGTATGTGTGCATGTTTGTGTGTGTAAGCAGACAAAGAGTAAAGAGACTGGAATTCGTACTCTTATGAGGCTTTTGTCTGTTTCATGTGTGTATTTGTACACCTGCCCGTGTGTGTGTGTGTGTGCGTGTTTGCGTCCACTGTACCGTGCCTACCCGTGCGTAGCCTGCATCCTTCATGTGTGTGTTATCCGGTAGCTGGTGTCCCTCTACTCCCGCTAACAATAACACTTTCTCCTTCTTCCAAATCCCCTCATTGTTTGGGTGGGCAAACATTTGAGCCGCTGTCCTGTTGTGAAGCGTGCTCTGAATGGAAATATCGGCAAAATACACCCCAAAAAAACCTGAGCTAAACAAAGCCATGGAAAAAACATGTTTTTTGTTGCTCATGTGTGCACCATGGCTGTTTTTTTTCCCCCTCTTTGATTCTCCTTCTTCTCACACTTGGTTTCGATTGGGTAGAGCGAATCGATTCCCGTGGAGCCATTTGAGCCAATCAGGGCCCTAGGAGGGAATGGTAAAGCGCAAAAGGCAACAATGTTGATTTTCTAAAGTGGGGTGATGACAGGAGGAGGTAGGAGGTGTTTTTGGATGTGATTGTGTGTTTGTGCACACACACATGAATGCAATCATGTGTATTATGGTATGATTATTTCCAGTGAAAGACTCAAAGGCTTTCACTTGGAAGTCTGGCTCTATATATGTCGAGCCCATTTTTATTTTGTAGTAAGATAGCGCCTGTGTTGTTCGTCTGTGTGTGTGCCAGGACATGCAAAAGTGTGTACGTGAGTGTGTAGGCCGATTTCTTGGTGATCACTAAGCGTGATTTTCGCTGTGAGGGTCCCCTAGTGCCAATCAATTGGACCCCGGCAGTGGGCTCTCATGCAGACTATCAGGCTAGTGTGTGTGTGTGTGTGTGTGTGTGTGTGTGTGTGTGTGTGTGTGTGTGTGTGTGTGTGCGTGTGTGTGTGCATGTGTGTGAAGCCTTTGTGATATTTTCAACCTCATCTTAGATTAAACGCCGTGATGACAGGTGTTGCACTAAGGTTTTCGGGGCTCATGGGTTGTTTGTTTCCTCCAGGGCCAGCAAGTGCAGGTCAAAAAAAGAATATTTGTGAGGGCAAGTGGGGGGTGAATAAAAGATATTAGTTCATTACAACTTGGAAATCTTTGAGTATTTATCAAATACTTTCAAGTTCCTTCACTAATTATGTTTGGTTTCAATACTTTGCAAGTAACTTACTTCATTTGGAGGTGCTGTTATTTATAGGTTATTATGTAATGGTTTTACTGGTCCTTCCCACAGTTGGGCTGTATGTGGCCCATTAACTAAAATTAGTTTTACATCTCTGCCACACACTATGTCCAACAGACTTTAATACAACGCCAGATCCAAAATGAAACTTAAGATCTGAACCCTAACTACAATTCTCATTCTCGTCAAATTAATGCTGAAATCTGGGAATGTGGTAACATCCCCACAACAAGACTGACCTGTGATACTTTCGTCCTTCTAATAAAGTAGTTTAGATAATTTGGCTAAACTATTTCGTATCGCCTGACTGAATGTTTGTCCTGCCCCGTCTGATTTTGCTGCAGAAATGTTGCCATTTTCCCAGATCTCAACAATTACTTTAGTGACATCATTATCATAACCATTTGAAATAATGGCCAAAGCAGCCTAAATAAGGCCCACAATATAATACATAGTGATTATCTTTTAACCCCAACCATCACCACTACAAGCTTAATGTCACTTTGCAAGTAACTCAACACAAGCTGGTTCACTCAAACTGCACACACATGCACACACACACGCACACACACACACACACACACACACACACACACACACACACACACACACACACACACACACACACACACACACAGGCACTGCCCTCAGTGTCCCTGTACCTAATGTAAAAATCTTACCAAGAAGGAGGAAAGACACACACACACACACACACACACACATTTTGCCGATGTCGACTTTGTATATGAGGCTCTGGGATTAAACTCATATGGATGCAAAGCACAGCAAAGAGTGGTAACAATCAGATGAGAGAGTGCCATAGAGGGAGACAAAGAGAGAGAGAAGTGCATCTGTGTCCCGGACTGAGATATATGGGGCTGTAAAACCTCTATAGCTCTCCCCGACACTATTTACATACTATTCCAGTATATAGCCAGTGTGCCAGCTTGTTGCAGAGCTCAAGGTCAAATGCACATAACTTATATTCTTTTAGAAGAGAAGAGTACTGTACACCTTACTGTCTCTCCCTCTTCCTCTCCCCCATGCATGAATTAATTGATACTATAGGGAAGCATACAGTCCGTAAATCTCAAAGTGGTGAGTGTATTTTAATTGGTCCTATGGTGTGCTGATTTATGTGGTGGGGTGTGTGTGTGTGTGTGAGAGAGAGAGAGAGAGAAAGAAAGAAAGAAAGAAAGAAGAGAGGAGGTATCTGATGTGCTGCAGTCTCCATCTTTAATGTCTATGAGCTGCAGTGAGTCAGATATGTGTGTGTACTCTTATTATAAC
Source organism: Plectropomus leopardus (assembly GCF_008729295.1). Classification (NCBI taxonomy): domain Eukaryota; kingdom Metazoa; phylum Chordata; class Actinopteri; order Perciformes; family Serranidae; genus Plectropomus; species Plectropomus leopardus. Next base: position 25,261,354 of record NC_056476.1, on the reverse strand, counting down.
ATTGTGGGGACATACATCCGATCAGTCTGTGTCATTTTGGGTACAAAACGCTAGTCCTCACCGGTGACACATTTTAATTTTATTTTTTTATTTTTTGTTAAGGTAAGGGGCTAGGCATACAATGGTGTAAGGTGAAAGATGGATTAGTTAGAATTTTTCACTCCTGTAACGTTTCCTTTTATTGAGCTTTAGTCAGGTGACCTTATGCTGCCTTCAAATGGAACTCATGAGCTTGTGGATAAGACATGGGAAGTCATGTTCTTGCTGTTCAAGCTATTAGGTCATGAGAACATCACAGCAAGGCAACAGCATAGAGGACACTGAGGCGATTAATGTAGCAAGCTAACCAGTGGGTAGCATAAAGCAGGAATGTAAAGCTACAATGACAGTGGAAAAAAAGATGAGCCATTGGGAATATGCTAGCCATTGGGAATATGCTAACATTTTCCTCAGGGATATTATAAAATTATGAAGAAAAAACCTATATACTAATAAAATTTAGGGCTGTACTTGACTCAGAATTATGTCAGTTGAATCAGATTTGGACATTTAGTGCAAATATTGGCCTCTTCATTCTTTTCTTCCATATAGAGTTTTAAAGTTTGAATGTGGTTCTGTGGTGAACAAGCTAACTACACTAATGTAAATTTGCAACAGTTGTGCCAACACTAAATATGAAACAAAAGCGAGAGACTATATCAAATTTAGTTGCTGTGAGCTGTAAATTCACAACTTCTATGCGAGAGGCAGAGGATTATGTGACCTCAGTGTCCACAGTTTCCTGTACGGAGGAGCAGCATGAAAGAAAAGAGTGCTCACTTTGCAGCTAAATGTGCGGGCTAAAATGTCCCTGGAGGTACAATGCACACAGACTGACAAGAACAAAACCAACAAAAAACCCAACTGCACAATATCAAGGAATCTCAGTCGACTGGGCCCGAGTGATGATCAGAATTTGGCATATTCCTTTGCCATTTTTGAAAAAATCAGCAAACATGTCACAACTCTTGAACTTGGAGCTTTGAGAAAATTTCCACTTTGAGGCTGTGAGTACCACAAGAGGGGGTTGCCTTAATTCAGTGAGCTTGTAAAACTATACAATAAAATTTAGCATTTAGCACGTGTTTGGTTAGTATGCTTATTGCATGCCAGTGTCTGTACTGTAGAGGAACTAATGGTGTAGTCAATGTGATTTGCAGGTATACGCAGCATGATCTCCAGGATTTCCATGAACACACAAAAAATGCACAACGATGTGCAACAACAGTTTCAGGACGTGGCTTTCAGAAACTTTTTTATTTTTAGCAAATTTGGGGTCAAGAGATGTGACAGCAAACTGAACAAATGTTGCAGAACGTGCAGAGAGACTCTGGACGTCTTTTCTCGTCCCCATTGCAATGAGCTCAGTGCATGGTGTATGTGTGTGCTTGAGCAAGAGAGAAAGACAAAGAGAGAGAGGGATTCACTCAGCGCATACAGGTTTGAGCAATCAGAGCAGAGGAGAAACAAGCAGTAAAGTTGTGGTAGTGAATGTACAATGTAGGTAGTTTCCATGTAAAGCTCCTCAACTGCTGGATAAAGCCTTATAAAGCACGGCTCCCATATCGGAGGGGCTTTGAGTTGGATCATGGCCTAAACCTGAACTACCAGTGAACAATTGCAAGCAATATTTGCAGACATTTTAATATATATATGTATATATTTAATTGAGAGCAATATTGTAGAAATATTTTTGTTTTTTGTTTTTGCCTACTTTTATGTGTTTTATACCTCAGTTTAGAGATGCAGCTGACATGACTGTCATCACAGGAACTCATAGGAAATGCATGATCATATTGTTTGTATACATGACAATGAGCAATATTTTAGAAATAGCTCAATCAGAATGCAATATAATATTTATATGTAATCTCCCTGGAAAAAAATAAATAAATAAACAGCACGTCCAGATACATTACAATGCTAACATAAAACAGCGTGAGCTGGTAAAGGACTGTGAGAACAGAAGAAAATCAGTGCAGCGTCCAAAGCGTTTAAATCTCCCTGGCTGTAAATGTCCTTGGCTGTTAAAGTCTTGTGTTGCTTACCAGAAACTGTTTGAGGGGGTTTAATCCTGAAAACAATTACCCAGTCTTTTGGAATGCCCTGTGTAAGTGTATGTACTGTATGTGGAGCTGAGTTTGGTGGTGTTTGGGGCATCACAGTGTAACCACTAAAGTGAAATAACAGCTGGAAAGAACATCTACCTTTATCGATTTGAAATATAGAAAGATAGGAAGTGGTCTGTGTGTTTTGGCTTTCAAAGATAGATAAACAATGTAGCATAATCTGGTACCTTCATGTCATTTTCAGACAAATAATACTAGTTTGATACTCACCATTGTCCATCACTGATGGCTTTCAGTCATCAACCACTGTGCCTGACATCACAATCTAAAAGCCCCACACACAAACGCCATGGCTTGGGTTTGCAGTGGTGCCAATGGCATTCATTGCATGCTTAAAAGTAACAATTTTGATTTATCTACCACATGAACTGCTGTGGCAGATGGGCAAATTTGAACCATTTTTAGCAATGAAGTTTGTGGCGCCATTGTGAAGATTTGCCACCATTTTTACTGATAACTTGATATAATTATTAAGGGTTCAAAATCTCTTCCCTCTCTCTCTCTTTCTCTGTCTCTGTGTCTTTGTTATAAATGTTAGATAAATTAAATACCCACCACAGTTTTTATTAAAAATAATTGCAGTTAAGTTACAGTTAAATACAATATGTTAAGACAAATTGCATTTACGTATTTTCATAATCTTAAATCCAAGTTATTGTGTATATTTAAAGGTAAAGTCACTTACCTGTAGTGCTTTTTATCAGTCTAGATTGTTTTGGTGTGAGTTACTGAGTGTTATCAGCTGTAGCGATGTCTGCCTTCTCTTCAATATCATTTAAAAAAAGGGCACTCAACCTGTGTTGCTCAAAGCGCCAAAACACTGCATTTGAAAAACCCAACAGCAATATCTTTTTCCAGAAATCATGACCTGATTACTAAAGATAACCTGCAGGGCTTATTGTGAGCATCTTCATCATTTTTGCACAGTTTGAGATGTGGAATTTGATATTTTGTAGTGTAGTTGTGTTTTGAGGAGATGGTTTCATGACCAGTGAGGAATGATTACAGCAAAACTGATTACAACAGCTTGCAATGCACGACATTGTATTAAGATAGATTTTTAAATAAAATCTATCCTTTAAGGTTATGATAAATCTTCCCAGCATTGCATGTAAGTCAATGTGGTGTCCTCCTTAGTGACAAAAAGGTGTGTGCATCCCAAGCCCATGACTTCCTGCTCCTCAGGAGGGCAGTAAAAGCTGTCCCTGAGCAGTCATGAATTTACAGCCCTTATAAACGCTGCTCCTCTCCCCTCCTCTGCCTCCCTCTCCCTCTCTCTCTTCCCGCTCTACCTTTTCTAATAGGACTATGCATATTTGAAACTTGGATTAAATCCAAAAGCAAACTCTAACTTTGTCTTCCCTCCCGTGCTCTGTCATTTCTTTTATCTCCTGCGGACACTCTCACCTTCTATAACACGCTCTCTCTCAAACACTGGCATTGTTGCTGCTGCTTCACGTTGACAAATGAGTCCATGAAAATGGAGTTGTCTAATGGATGAACTCCTTAAATGAACAGCATCATTTCGTAAACCTCTAATGACAGCAGCTTTAGAGCTGTGATGGGCTCAGACATCCAAACCTTCAGCCCAGACCACGTCTGCACCTCTGTGACATTTTACATCCTTTAACCCAGATTAGACACAGATTTTTTTTTTCTTGAGCTGAAAAGCCACGCTAAATCAAACCCTTAACAAGCATATAGCAGCTTTTCCAGGCCAAGGTTATGTTTAGCTTATTGCCGGGTCTCTGACTGCACTGACATATTGCTTTTAAAGTCGACAGGACTCAGAGTTAAAAGCTCTGCTTTCTCACATGGGTTGTGTCCTCTTTCTTATCCCACGTAGCGGTGTCTATGCCTACATTGCCCATCTGCTAAATCTATCCAAATGAAGAACAGAAGAATACAAGTGATCAAATGTTCACCAAGGGAAGAATATAGCTACAGTGTGGGCTCCAGTGTGTCAAGTCTGGTTAAGTCCCAATAGCTTGTGCACAGAATACATATTGTAAGTAGAGCACAGTGGAGAATCACAACACCAAGAAGCATGCAGTGAGGAATCAATACTCTGCAGAATGTAGTATGCAGGGAGGAATCAAAGCTAAGTATGCAGTAAAAGCTACCACTTCTTTAACACCACTGAGGCAACCCTGTACCCCACTGCTGTGTTTGAAAAAGATTGACAGAATTGGGCTGCTGGATTTGCCAATAAGTACTCTGTATTAAACGTTCACATCTCAGTTGCATGCTATTGTCCTGTTCATGGGAGATAAATGTTTAGCTGCAGCAGCCTCATATGTGCAGGTTAATCATGCTCCAGGCAACGGCAAACTTTTTTGAAGGACTTTTTTATGCTGACGTCGAGAAACATGACATGAAACTAAACACAACAACAACCTGGGCTGTGGTAGTTACATTGACACCTGCTGTAAGTCTTGGTCACAGAAGCTGCCTTAATGTAAAAGATTTGCACAGAAAACAAGGACATGTTTTTGGAATCACACAAATTTAGAAATTAGGAAGAACAATGGAAAAATGTAGAGTTACAGAAATATCTCTTATCCTGCCATCTCTTTCTTCTCGATTGGAAAACAAGAAAGCCCTTATCATTTATATACAGTGAGTTACGATGACCTACCTGAAATAAGAAAAAGTCAGGTATTCAATGCGTGGGTTCCAAAAATGTTTTATACAGCTTGGTACCATTTTTTGGGAAACATAGTCTAATGCATGAATTTGGCCTTTTTTTTGCAATAGCAAATTAACTCTGTGCGCTCTTTATACCAAAGCTATAGCGCAAAGACAGTAAAGAAGAGAACTTTCATAGTGTTCATCTCTATTTGCAAACATCTTGCACTCACACACACACACACACACACACACACACACACACATATATATGAGGTATGCCACCTGTGAGTTCAGACAGGATAATGAAATCAGAAAATATTAAGAGACAGACTAACAGCTTGTTGGGTTTTATCTTTTTCAGTATAATTTCATAAGAAAAAGAAATATATAGCGGATTGCCAGCCTTTACATTTAACTGTATGATGTGTAATATTTTATAGCTGTAACTTCATGTTGCCACTGTGCAGTATGCATGCATTTATACATCTGTATGCATTCCCAGACACGATAACATGCTGATGTTTAAAGTCGGCTTAACTTTGATATTGTACAAGGTTAGCAGTCGTAAAATCTGATCAACAAGCGTCATTCCCCTGTATGTCTGCAGTGTGTGTGGATGAGCCTGTATGCATGTTTGACCAAAATCTGTATTCTAATTGACTCTGACTTTGTGGTTTTGCGTGTGTGTGTGTTTGTGTGTGTGCGTGCGTGTCCTTGTGTATTTACAGCGTGCTGTGGGAGCCCATGGGGGATGGCAAGCGTGTGATTTCATTGGCTGATAACCACGCACTACTCTGGGACCTGCAGGAGAGCTCCACACAGGCCACGGTAAGAGACACACACACACACACACACACACACACTGTAAGCCACAGTACATATACAGACACACACACACACACACACACACACACACACACACACACACACACACACACCATATCACACAATAGCTAACTCATTATTTGATAACCACCATATCGTCTTGGTGTTATCAGACGCACACATCCTCTCTCTGCGACAACAGAGTGTCCACTATTCATTCTGTCTCACACACTCACACACCTACACACGCATGGATACACACACAGTACGTATCTGGGCAGGTTTCCAAGCTGTGGCCACTTTAATAATATTCTGGTCAAGTCTCTCCCACAGTGATAGTAGTAGTCCTGTTTAATAAGTAAGAGAAAACTCATTTGCTGTATCTGTATCTGTTTTCACACTTTGTTGAAGTACGAGCGTTGTGTTTCACTTGAAATTTAAGGAAGCCAATACATGGCCAAAGATTGTGGACACTGTAACATTATACCCTTGATAGTTGGACATCTCATTCCAAAAGTAGGGGTTCTTGTGCAATATTTCCTCATTCCAAAACATTGCTTGTTTTGGGGATAGGTCCTTACACAGTTTCATAGGGCGAAAGTCTGTATGGCTGGCCAAACACAGACACTGCAGCTGCTGCAACTTCTGTGAAGCTTCATTCAAAATATAAGAAACTGTTGGGCGTAGTATCAACAGCAAGTCAAGAGAAGACAGCTCTTGCTGTTAATTAATGTTTAAAGTAATACTGTCAGTTTCCAAACTAGTTTAAATGTGACCTCATTCCTGTAAGTCATATTTTAACACATGAGAGAGGGCAGAAGCTTGAGGCAGTCTTTTGGGGGTCAGTGGATCTTGACACAGAAGGGGTCAGTGGTAGGTCACATGAGATGACTCATGTGACTGAGACAGTTTGGGCAAATAGTTTTAGAAAACAAAACTACTTGGTCAGGATTAACAAAGGATGACTTACAACTCCAGTGAATATAGTGACAAAATAGCTCAACAGTGACTTTTAGTGTTACATGGGAAACAAACACGTGTCTCTTAGGTAAAAATCCTGTGCATGTTGGACTCAACCACCCTTTACTGAGTTTATTGCTCTTTGGACTACATCTGTTGCTTTCAATGTCTAATAATAATACTGATGGGTTTATATTGGAGCTGCCTGAAAGCCCGGTGCACTTTAAATACATGCTAAAGAGATGCCTCCAGCATTATTACTGTGACACTTTCACTATAAAAGTGTTGTTGTCACTATAAAGGTGTGAGATAAAGAGAGAGACAAGAGAGTGCAAATGAGCTTAGAGCCTGAAAGAACAAAAATGACAAAGAGAAATAAAACTTCAATTGTACTGTACTTAATTCATAGTTTCATCTTAGTTATGTTCTAGATAATAAATAAAACAAGATAACATGTTATAACTGTCTTGTTCTGATGTTTGTGAAAATGGTTTCAAGCATAACAGTAGTTTTCTAAAATCTGTCATTTAACTAATTTTTAGTTTTTCAGATGCGATGAAAATGCAAAAAAGAATGCACATAAAGACCTTTATAGCCCAAAACACACTTAGCAGAGGCAAAGTGCAGCTCACGGCAATAATTTCAATTTTTTGCAGCTAGGACCGTGTAAATGTGTTTCAAGAATGAAGAAATTCTTCGTAGCATAGGTCAACATGTCACAGTTTCCTCTTCACAGATTGACTGCTTATTCTCTGCCATCAATTTGCTGCTAATCCTTAAGCTATGCCTTATGTTTTGTTATCCGCACTTCACTGCAGAATCATATGGCCTCAGCTTGGAGCAGCCGCCTCAGCTTTCCATAACCTTTGTACGGCAGCTCGTCAACCACGTCTGCCACTACTCTGTTTTGGACGTCAGAATCCGGTTGAATCCCTGAGTTTAGTTCCTGTGGTTCCATAGTTCCTGTAACTGTCGGTCTCAAAAGGCTCCAGCCTCCATCTTTGATTGGAAGCTTACTACAAGATGTTTGAAATTTGGCTACAGAGATTTGCACCTATTCAGCTGCGGTGGAAGATGCATTCAGATCCTTAAAAAAAGCTAAAGTAGAAATAATGTGTGAAAATAGTTCATTATAAGTCAAAGCCCTGAAATCAACATGTTACTTGAGTAAAAATACAGAATGTACTTAAAGTATCAAAAGTATTTTTTTTATTTTAATAACATCTTTCAGAATGTTATCTTTCACATGTTATATAATTATGTTATTATTACATATCACATGTCATGAATCAGATATGAACAGCATTGTAATGTTGTAGTCCATCAATGTGGCCTATTATAGATACTTTGTGTACTTCTGAGTGTATTAAAAGCATATTGTTGTATCATTTTACATTAACGTATCACCATTTCCAAAAAGTAGCTGGAAAACAAGTGTTGAGTACATATAGTGGAGTAAAAGTGCAATATTTCCCTCTGAAATGGTGTTAAGTAGAAGTATGAAAAGAAACATGGAAGGGACAAACAAGCTGTTGTCAGGGAGCTGAACTCATTTTTTTCTAGTGAATTCATACTCAGCTCTGTCTTATTCCTTTTACGCAGTTATACACAGTAATGGTTTTTAAAAGACTGAAAATGAATGGACCACCATGTAAGCAGTGTATAAGTACTTTTGGTCAGTTCGTTTGTAGTTGTGTCCTTCCTAATGCAAGGTGAAGTGGCTCTTCACTGTAAATTCCCTGTCCCCAACCCGCCGGCTTTGCAATTAAAATGCCCATTATGTATTTAAAGACTCAAGATAATGGTGTGTGTCAGGTGTGCATGTGAGGAACAAGTAATAGAGCAGTGGTGTGTCGGCGCATGCTTTCATGAGTGTGTGTGTTGCTCCATTAGAGGCCATGAGGGAAGAAGGATATAGATGGGTCATTGGTAATTCATGCGCTCGTTGAGGGATTCACATAAAGGGCAGCCAGGTCACACACCTAATAGATACAAGTGTGTGTGTTTGTGTGCGAGTGCAGGCATGTGTGTTAATTTGATCTCGGTAAGCTGACCCTTTGAGAAATGTCTCGTCGAAGTTTGGATAAATGCATGCACACACTCGCCCCTCTCTTTCTCCATCCCTCACACTGTCAGTGTGTGTCTGCCGGGGATGTTCTCAATTAATTGATTATTGATTATTCATGCCCATTCACATCAGTCGAGGTTCAAATCATAATGATGAGTTTTATTTTGGGTCATTTAACATTGTCCCTGTTTCACAGACAACGCAGTGATTTCACTTGCTCTCCAGACGGAGCTGTTTGTTGGATATATTACTGCCAGGCAGTCAGAGAAGTACGCAGTGTAAATACTGAATTGTGGAGAAGTTTGTCGTGTTTGAGGACAACTGGAAAAGTCTGCCATTTTTTGTTTCTGTTTCTTCAAAACATGGCCTAAGAGCTACATTTGTTCCTGCCTAGTGTTTATGGATATTAGCTGCAAGCTAGCGTTGTTCTGTGTCTGTTGACAGTTTTTCAACTCTGTTGGCAAATTGAAGTTAGGAAAAGTTTTGAAACTGCTTTACAGTGTGTTTAGTTCATTACTACATGCACACAGACCTTCGCCTCTGAGCTACATGTGGCCTGTAAGCATCTTTAAGAGTCCCTGATACGGAGCTTTTACTCATACATACATTCATGGATTTTACAGACATCTTTAAAAAGAATGTTACTGTACAATGTTCACATTGAGTTGGAAGATAAAGTGGGAGAAAAAATATTTTGGTTATCTGGAGTCATGGGTTGCCCCTAGCCTTTTTTATTGGTGCATCATATTTACATTGATGATTAATATATGTTTTTTTTATTTGTCTGTTAAATCATTTACGCATTTACTGGAAGTGTATTTGTATTTTGATTAATTAATAGTTATTTATCAAATAACCATTGAGGAAAATTTCAATGTAGTGCACCAAAAGTAGTTAAAGGAATGCAAAAGGTTTTCCTGGACGAAGACCTTTGAAGACTGAAACATCTGGAATTGTCACATGAAACAGCAGTTTTCAGGAAAAATGAAGCAATATTTTCAAAATGTGGATAAAACACAATTGTAAGATGACTGCATTTGTGACGTTATGCGACTTATCCTCTCGTGATAACATTCCAAGAAGCATGGCGATGTTCAAAACATTAGCAGGTTTATTTATATTGCATCCATCACACTAGCCGTCATTATTTCCAACTAAAGGTGACAAAGGCGTGTTATGCGAGCTATAATGGAAAGGCGAGCCCCTTATACGTGGGAGCTGCCACGTATGAGGGATTTTTGGGAGCTGATAGTCCACAATTTCACAGAGAAATTGTGGATTCAATACTTTCAAGTGATCTGTTCAACATTTGCAGAGTTATACGATGCAATAACACCTCTTGTAGCGCCTGCTGCATCATGCCCGAGTGAGCCAGTTCCTTCATCATGTGACCTACAAAAGCGAGAAAAAGTGTCTCCATTTTGGTTTTGCAAAATATAGCTTAAAAGCGTAAAAACATTTTGGGGAAGAAATGGGAGGTTTTTTGAAATTGACGTGTTTCCATTAGGCCTATTTTATGCTGCTCCATTCTTAAAACACCAGCAAAGCCAGCATGTTGGCATGGCTCTGTATCAGTGTGGACCTAAAAAGATGTTGGATTCGGGTCTCCAGTTACTGGTGAGGGAAAATCAAACCCCCCTTCCCCCATGGAAATCAGACTGAAGATGGAAACAGAGTGTAACAAGTTAATAATGCTGTCTGATACCAGAAAAGCAAAAGGCGACACATGTCCTGACTCCAGGCTTTTCTCCAAACAAAATAATAACCACAGTGACAGTATCTGTCAAAAGTTAAATTAAAGTGAAAAAAAGCTGTAAAAATCAGCCTGAGCAGAGTTCAAACGCACTTTCATGCCCAGGCGCACTTCTCATATGCAAAAGTGTTTTAAATTGTAAAATTTCTGAGAAATGAATGTGTTTAAAAGGTTCTGAGCATATGACATAATATGAGACTTGGGTTATACTGCACAAGTTGTGTGAGAGTTTAAGCAGATGTTTTTAAATTGTTTGTTGTTAAACATAGCTCCCCTTTGCTTCAGTCAATCAAGAATTTTCTCAGTTTTTGGATTCTGTGTTCGCCAGTCATGCGAAAAACAACGTTCTTTTCACAACATAGCACGGGGTGAGCACATTATATATAAATGATTGTTTTTTGGTAAAAGTATTCCTTTAGGAATGAGCAGCATAAATGAATTAGCATTAGCTTTTCCATTAAGTCCAAAGAAAAGAGAAATAGGAACCAAAGGCCACAGTCTAAGATTGAAACCAAAGCTAACATTCGCCTCTTGTTTATGCTGGTGGACTGTTTCTGCAGTCTGTGTTTATTTGCCACAAACAGCAAAAGCACAAATTTAACAGACACCAACTGTGTGTGTACAGAGAGAGCCTCTGCTGTGGTTTTGTTACTTAAAGCCTGCAGCATTGACAATCATGCCACTTCTGAAATTTGCTTTTTGTTTTGTCGGAACAACTATTGCATTCTTTACTTGGCTGGGAACATGCTGCCACATTTACACTGGAACATGTCATCCAGTGCTGCTACATACAAAGCTAACCCCACGGGGACACATAGCTCTGCCTGGTGGACAGTTTAAAACATTAGCAGAACAATGTGAAACAACCCAATGCTTGGGGCATGAAACTTTTCTACATGTATTTCTGCTAGTTTGTGCGTGAGAGTGTGTGTTTCCCCTGCGCTGTGACCCCAGTGTGAGGTCACACAGGACCATGGAGGCGTGGGCGCTGCTAATTCTCTCCTCTGACACCAACACTGGACAACACAGCTATTAAAACCTGTGCAGAGGGAGAAGGAGAGAGGTGGAAAGTAATGGAGAGAAAGTAGTATAATGAGAAAGGGAGGATGGAGAAAGAGGAAGCGATGGAGAACACGACTGATTGGAAAGATGGAGATTAGGAGGGGGAGAGAGGGAGATATGGATAAGGAAAGAGTGGGCTTGATGAGGAGAAAGGGAATGAAAAAGAGGAGAAAGAGCTTGGCAGCCAAGACAAATTCCTCCAGTGCTGATGAGAATGCTAATCTCCTTCCCTCCCTCCCTCCTCTCTCCTTTCATCCCACTCTCTTCTCTCCCGTTCCCTCTATCTGTCAGAGGGTGATGTGTTCATCTCAAGCCGTGTCCAGCTGCAGTGTGGATGTGTCTCTCTCTCTCTCAAGGGCCTGGCCTAGATTAGTGTGCGTGTGTGTGAGTTCGGTGTGGGTGTTTGCGTGAGTGTGTGTATGCATATATAAGAGAGGATCATGTGCATAAGCGTACCAGTGTGCATTGTTTGAAGGAAGACTTGTGTGTGTGTGTGTGTGTGTGTGTGTGTGTGTTGTGTGTGCATGGCTCATCAATTAGAATCGCTGGTGGAATTGAGTGAGAACATCTCCGCCGGCTCACAGCACACCCACACACCTTGTCCTGCACATCTGCTCACACACACACATAAACACATGCACACACACTCTCTTCCGGAGTCTGGAGAAAGCATAAATGCATGGCGATTTGACAGATAGCTTTGCATTAGTGCCGCTTGTGTCCTAAATGAATGCGTCCCCTAGTGTTGTGTGTACTGCCTTGTTAGGGCCCCTAATTTGGTTAGTGCTTTAATAAAGCTGGGAACCTGGGACGCACGAAGCTCAGGCGTTGTGATGCACCGCGAAGGTAGCCGCAGAGAGGGAGAGTCCGACAGTCTTCCCACCAGTCAGGAGTTTACAGAGCTTCTGTCAAGAGAAAGTCATGAAACTTGATCAGTTCTTTGAAGCAATCAAAGCCAACTCAGCAGAAGAAAATGTTGGCATTATACATTTGTGCAAATCACAAATATGTGTATATTCACATTTCATATGTATCATAACTGATATGACGTAATATTGAGCTGACTTTTTATCAGGTGGTGGAGTGGACAGCTGATGGCATGTTACCACCTCTGTCTTATGCAGAGACCACTGCCCAGCTGCAGACCACTGTTTGAGACCATCAATAAAACTGCCATGTTTCCATCAGCTTTACGGCTCCAAATGTTAATGTTTTGTAGTGACTTGTCAGCAGAAGTGGTGCTATGAAAAGCTGTTGCTTTTTTACTGAGACATTGCTGCTTTTTCTGTTGGGATTGTGCCCCCCAAACTGTGTGTTTTAAGACAAATTTTCCTAATCGTAGCCAGATGTTTTTTGTGCCTAAACCTAAGAACACATTAACCACTGTGTTGCTGAAACATAATGTTTCAGCGTATTAGGGCTGCTCCTTGAAACTCGTCAATTCGGATCATCAGTCAGACACCCTGGGTTGACTGAGATTGCTTTAAGTCAAGCAATTGTTTTGCTGTGGAGTGAGTGCTCTCGACTTTTACACTTCTCTTTGATACAAGTAGCAGGGGACATGCAGGCAGCTCCACAGAGGAGGAGGAGACCCCCCCCCCCAAAAAAAACAAACAAACACAGAAAAAACTTTAAGTTTACCAAAATGTTAATACTGTATTAACTTCACAGCTCTTCAAAATTTTATGCCACTGTTGTTGTGTTTTTGCCCCAATCCTCACATCTTTTTAAAGCCTGATACCTGCTACACCATTCATTTGCCTTGTTACATTTTGGGATGCTTTAAGCAGAAGTTTTCTGACCAATGCTTATAGCTGATCTAAACAGCCACAGTTGAAAATGGGACTGAAAGGCCTGCCGTCATGAAAGGAATGAATTGTGATAATTGCTTATAAGGCATTCATAGTAACACTTGGTTTTACACATGAAAACTGCTAGAATTAGATGTGTAAAGACTGAAAAAGAGAGCTTGAGAGAGAAGTTAGAACCGTGGTTACTTTCTCACCTCCACACAACAGGCCAATAGCTGTGAAGTGGGCGCGCTTCTCTGAGAGTCAGTTTTATAGAGTTGCAGACATTTTTGGACCCCACGCCAACCCCCATAATTCAGACATCAGGGTGGGTTTGGGGGTGTGAGACTTCATTCAGCCAGGGCTCCCACAAATCTTTTAAGTCTTAAAAAGGCATTAAATTCATGAATATAAAAATAAGGCCTTAATTGTTATTACATGTCTTAAATTAATATTTCTGAAGTCATAGGAATTAAGATTTTATAATATTTGTATGACAATGTGTCACAAAATCTCAAAATAATTGGTTATATCTGTTTTTACAATAATTAACCCAATGCCTCTCTACTTAACATCCCGCAAATGAGGATAGAGGAACCAGCAACACTCATACATAATTCACATCCAAATGCTTTTTCAAAGCAACCCAAACGGATCAAATGGATACTTTAATGATAATATAATATGTGAACTGTTCTGTTCCACTAAAGAAAGTTTTACATTTTTTAAGCATTTGAGTTAGATCATCTAACTTTTAAACTTATAAATATAAAATAACAAATAACAAAATAACAAGTCATGTATATGTCACAGTGAAGTCCATAAGCCTAAGTAATTAATTGGGTCTATGTTCTTTTCCTCAGTTATGGTTATTGTAAAATTGAACTTAAATTTCATTCCAAGCGAATAAGTCTTGCATAATTTGCTTTAACCCTATTAACAACCCCATTGTGGGACGACTAAAGGATTATCTTATTTTGTCTTAACTATCCAAAAAGCATTTTACTTGGGTTTTACGAACATGTTTAGCAATCATTTTTTTCGGATCAAAGTTTTTTCAGGACTGCAAGACACACAGGAATAGCCATTGTAAGCACACGAATACATAATTAAAACTACTAGTAAGCATCTCAGTAATATTAAGATTTTCTAACTGCCATATCAGTGAGCCTTAATAAGTTCTCGCATGTCTGATTTGAGGATGATTGCTATGCTCAGTAACCCATAACCCAACATAAAAAATGGAAAAAAGGAGGAGACACTCTGATTTAATTGTGAAAATTCATGGAAAAGTCGTGGAATTTTGCATCAAGGCCACAGAGGAAATCCTGCTTCACTCCTTGTCTGATCTTATCTGTCCCCCTTCCTCTGCCACCTCTCTTCAGCTCCTTTCTTTTCTCTCTTTTTCTTTATTTTGTTTTTTTTACCCTCTTTGTTCTCCTTCCTTTTATACTATGTGCTTTTCTTCCTCCCTCCCTCCCTCCATGCTGCTCTCTCTCTCTCCCTCTCTCTCTCTCTCTCTCTCTCTCTCTCTCTTTCTCCCTCTGTCTTCTCTAGCTGAAATAATGAGAGTGTGCCAGGGAGCTGTGCGGTGACGGGGCGATCGATGATCCCTGCTCCAACAGGCAGAGACGGGAGAGAGAGGGAGAGGGAGAGAAATGGTAGAAGGAGAAAGATGAGGATAAAAACCCGCAGCCAGTCAGAGAGCAGAGGAAAAATGGAGCAGTGTGATGCTGCTTTTTAGAATTGTCAGATGCATCATAGTTTAAGGGAAAGATAATCATTTCCAAGGCCAGCCTGCTGAATTAATTGGATTCCATTTTTTTAAAGTAGCCTGATAAAGTGATATGCTTTATAATTCAAAGTCCTTGAAGTGTTTTGACTTTGATTAATTTCACCTTCATTGTTGCCCTGTGAAATATACGAAGCAGGTTTGATAAATATCTGATGACAAGCATGTCGTCTTGTTTGAAAAGCCTTAAATGTTGCAATTTAACCTGACTGCCTTTCAGCTAAACTGCTCTAATTTCTGGATCCAGTGACATTTTGTCAGTTAAATGTTTTTCTGTGGAAACACTGAAGAAATTACAATAAATTTGAATGATTTTCGAGCCGCCTAAACAGGCTACTTTGATTCAGCTTTCAACACTCATCAGTCTGAAATCCTCTAAGGGCTCATCTTCAACTTGACAGTTGATCCATAAGTAACTGAGTGATCTAGTGTATAGATCCCTGCTATGGGACCAAGGAGAGCCTGGGGTCAGATGGTCTGCTGACTGAGCTGTAGGTTACAGAGGAGACGGGTGCATGCTGTTGTCCACACTTCCTGATGTGTGGGTTCTGTTGTGCATTGAAATGAGAATAAAACATGCTAATCCATATGTTGGAGTACGCTCCAGGCATAGAGAAAGGCTCTACTTATGTCAGAGGATTCAGTTTTTATTTAATGTGCAAAGCAGTTTTGGAGAAAATATTAACACTACTGGTGAAGGCGGTATCCTTGCATTATAAAAAGTAGGCTTGGGGGGTATGTAATTTTTCATACCTTCGTACCTTTCTGAAATTTCACCAGGGTATATGGTATTAAATGTGTGGCGCTAACACCCTTCTCCATACCCCTGACGTCG
This sequence comes from Plectropomus leopardus, assembly GCF_008729295.1. Taxonomy (NCBI): domain Eukaryota; kingdom Metazoa; phylum Chordata; class Actinopteri; order Perciformes; family Serranidae; genus Plectropomus; species Plectropomus leopardus. The sequence goes on along the minus strand of NC_056476.1, from coordinate 25,245,470 downwards.
AGTGCGCTACTTACTTTCAGCTTTTCAGATTAATAAATACACAATAGAAACATAAAATGTTAAGAAAAGTAATATTCTCACACTCATTTTCCTTATTAAACAGAGCAATACAAATTTTCACCTTTTGAATTCGACTGTCTGTCAGTCACAAGGGAGACTGACGAAGCTTAACTGCCTCAATAACTCATCATAAAACACACTTCACTCAAGCTTGACAGAAACAAACAACCAAACAAAAATGTCTTGGTTACTCTTGCTAGTAATTTAGTGAACAAGTCCACTGTCCCAACAATCACCAGCTCTGGCTGGGTCAAAATTAATCCTTCATTCAGAAGTTCAGCTGCCTGCTGCAACAGTAGACAGACTAAGAAACTGAGCTCTGCTGGTGCATGCTGTGTACTACATACAATGAGTTTAATAGAAAGAGGAGCACCTGTATTTATGACGGTATTGAAAAACATTCCTTCAGAATTTCTAAATATCCTGGTATACTGTAATACCGTGATAGCGCCAAAGCTTACTAAAACGGTTTTGTAAAACATAGAATTTGAATTTGATCCAGTCTCATCACTACATACTGCTACATTAACAGAACGTCGTTGTATAAGGAAACCTGGATACAACAGTGTATTAGTACCCTGTTCATTCTTGAAAGATACTCAGTGGCACAGGAAGCTCAAAAAAAGTTCGACTTCCTGGGTATAAAATTAGTGGATCTTCTTCATCATCAGGCCCTTAGAGCAGGTGAACTGAGTCACTAACTTTAATGGGGACAACTACAGAGTTAGATAACAGTCCTTGTGAGTTTTTCTCTACAGGCTGCACCTTTCACATTGCACAAAGTAATTTGATCAATTGTTAATATAAGATATATTGATTAGTGCAGCTTTAAATGAGTATTGAGTCTTAACTAAAATTGAATCAGAACAGAATTACATCTTGGGGAGACATTTATTGCAAAGTAGGTAGAAGTCATGCCAGTAAGAGTGTATATATTTCAGCGTGGCGTAAATCTGCAGGCAGTCGGTGTGCCAGTAATGCCCAAAATATTACTACAGAGTCATTGTGAACGATTGTAGTCTTGAGTGTGGCCTGCAGAGAAAATGACTTCTAATAACGCCTTATTATGGTGATTGAGTGCACCGTACCAGCTGAACCTGTCACAGATATTTGGATGAAATTCACGTCCCTGCTTGAGATGGTAATGAAGGTGATGCCGTCCTCCACAGGTCTCCAGCACCGCCACCCTGGAGGGCAAAGGTCAGCTGAAGTTCACCTCGGGCAAGTGGAGCCCCCACCACAACTGCAGCCAGCTCGCCACAGCGAATGACACGGCAATACGAGGCTGGGACCTTCGCACCATGAGGTAAGCACCGCTTTTCTCCGTTTGAGAAAAGAATATTCCACCACATTTTGTAAACACAGTTTAACTTTTTTTATTTCAAAAGCCATTTCTGCAAATTCTAAAATTGATACTTTAAATAGCCATCATTTAAGGAAAGGACTGGTTTAAGAGGCAGATTGCTTTTCTATTTTATTTTATAAAGACCTCCTCTCCGATTTCACAGTATTGATATTTTCCAAGAAAGCTGAGGTAGAATAGATACTTCAGCTGATAAAACTGTGTGCTCGATATGGCTGACAATAAGCCAGTGCTAGGAAAAAGCATTTAAAAGTAATGCTTTGGTGGCACTGAGGATTGAAATTTTAGAGTAAGAAACATGAGGCATGTTTTCTGTAAGCTTTGCCACTCAGTATTAAGGCACTTATTTTACATGGCTAATTTCCACATGCACCTGACTCAAAACCAGTCAGATGTTTTCCAACAGACGGCATAAAAATCTGACAGGAGTGAGTCATGTTAGAGTCATGTAAATTAAACTCTCAGAGCTTAATCATTCAGGGTGTGTTTGTAATTACAAGATATTTCCATGCAGCACACAGAAATGTGCATTTAATTTGTCTCATCATGCCGAATGAAAGTATTAAAGATACTTTCCTCACAATCCACATCAGTCCTGCACTTGTATTGCATGTGTTTTAGAAAAGTGCTATATCTAGCCACTGAAAAGCTGCATCATAATTATTTCAGTATTAAATGACATCTAGCTGAATTAAATACAGCACTTTTTTGGTAGTGATCAAAAGGTGTTGTTTGGTTCTTATTAATTTGTTCAATGCTATTTTCATGTTATTTTATCAAAAGCGTTGGACTAAATTCAGGAAGCCGATGCACACGCTGCATAATAATCTCTTTGCAAAATGTTCTCATTACGCCAATTTAAAGCTTACAACACGTATAGGGATAAAGCACAACACTCACCAGCAAAAGTTCAGTACCATGCCGATCTGCCCCCACAAATGGGCTTTTTTGTCTTTGTTGTGACAGTTTGTTACAGTTCAGGATATACAGTAGCTAAATGAGCATCAGTGACGACACCAACTGCTTTCTGAAAGTTCAGAGATTTTCAACAGGAAGCGCTCCCAGCTGGAGCAGCTTTATAAAAGGCACTGTATGCTCTCTCCTTAGTAAGAAGAATTTTAAAAAGCTGCTAAAGACCTGAAAAATAATGCTACTTTGACACAGGGTCTTAGATTCCTCAGGTTTAGGCAACAAACATGAAAACATCATGTTTTGGCTTAAAACCTGTTCATTTGTTACTAAAGTAATGCGACATTACGTGACATACGTCACTAGCATAGTATGCTAGCACACTACGTTTTTATTAAAATAACTCGACTGACTTTTGGGCGCTGGTCCACTCAGCCCAGTTCTGTGTTCTGGCTCACACAGACTTTTTGGATGACTCGTTTAATACACAAACTCAAATCAAGCTATTAAAGGTGCAGGGTGCAAATTAACCACTTTTAAAGGGACAGATCACCCCAAAATCAAAAATACATCATTTTTTTCTTACCTGTGTAGTGTTTATCATTCTAGATTGACATAGAAATATTGTACACAGAGAACTAGATGGCACTCAGCTTGTGGGGCTCAAAGCGCCAAAAAAATAAAAAATTCAGCAGCATTGTATCTGTTTAGAAATCATGACCGGGTTTGTCAAGATAATCCACAGACTTTGTTTTCAGCAGTTTCATGTACCATTAATGTTTACAACCACACTGTCACAAGCCACTCATCATGAACTGTTTTGAACAGAAAGACTAAGTCAGCTGTTGATACCTGAAACTGGTCAATTCCTTTTAAAGCTTTTACTTTGGCTTTGAGGTGTAGAGGAACATGGCCTGGATCTATCGTTGAGAACTGAGAGCTGATATGAAATGCTCTGTCAGACCCTGACATTACTTATTCTTTTTTTATTTTCTCATTTAGAAAATAATATTGTTAAATTCAAACTGTATTTTATGAAGGTACAGTCATTTTAGAGCTGCATTTTGTTGAGACAAAATTAAACACTGATGCATTTGAAAGATTTTGCTTACTTTGTCAAATAGAAAAAAAAGTTTCCGGAAAAAATCTATGCATAATATTCAGCATTGCAGTTTTGTTGAATAAAAAAACTTTTCAGAATACAAGTAGCAAAATTTCAGACAGGATGAGAAAGAAAAAAAAAAACAAAGCTGCACATTGGAACATCTTTGATCCAAATTCTGAGTTCTGTTTTTGTCCAGAAAAATATGTGAAATGTGCGCTCAGGAGTGTGTCTGTCTGGCGTGATGTTGTGTGTGGCAACGCTGTGACTGACTGGCGGAGGGAATCTCTGTGAATTTCCTCCCGTCTTTTTATGACACATTTTGTTTGCCTGTGGTTGTTCATGAATCTAATGAAGTGTAAGCTTCTCCTCAGCACATGATAAAGTGCAAGGCAGCGGAGCACTAATGTTCCTGCTTGACATGGAGCATGTGTACTACCACACATTAACCTTGTAACTGCAGGTTATCTGCGTCCCACCTTACAACCTCTGGCCGTGTGTGTGTGTGTGTGCATTGAGTGTGTGTGCTTTGTTTGTGTCTCCTGTGTTTCTGAGGGATGTGATGAGTGAGGTCACCAGGCGTGTACGTGTGGGCTCTGCTAGAGGAATAATAATCAACTCGCCATCCATTGCAATGATAACAGCAACGTGCTGAAGAGATTGAGAGGTGTGTCGGGTGAAGGAGAGAGAGACGCGGAGTGAGAGAGAGAATATATTTACAAGATGTGTATCAGGGGCCCAGATAAGATAGTTGAATCATTGATATGGCTCCCCATCAGCCCCGTAACAAATTATAGAGTTCCTGCACGCTCCATTTTGGCCGTTCTCCTCCCGCTGTGCTATTTTGAAAGATGCAACAGTGCTGATTTGGCCGTCGGCACAAAGGGAGGGAGGGGGCGGCAGCACAGGGCTTGTTAGCAGAGACCACAGTCTCATCTCTGATATCACAGTGTACCAAAAGATACCTTGTGCATTATTTCACACACATTTCCCTAAAATTGAGCTGGTATCTTTGAAAACTTTGAGATCTAAAGGTTTAAATTAAGTTTTGTGGGTTTGCACAGTGAAATAACTGGTCCACGTGGGTCACTGCTGTAGCTTTTAGTATAACTTAGCCAGAAACAGCAAGAACAGAAAAAAGAACCATAGGCAGGTATAATGAAGAAGATTTTACTTTCAAATACTTTGGTAGTGCATTAATGTCACTCATTGATCAATAACTTAATGTTAGGAAAGCCAGAACTGATTTCTCTTCATGTCAGTGGTTGTTGCCTTTATGAGGATCAATCAAGGTATTTGTCTGTCTTTGTATTTAAAGCGAACAGTGAGTAATAACAATAATTATCTTAATAAATTATTAAGTGTTTTACGGATTAAAAGCAGAAAAATACAAGAGATGATACTGACAGGAGTGTAACAAATACATAAGAAAGACAAAAGTAAAATATAAAGAGCTGATCAGACAAATAAACCATTTGTTGGTTGACAGAAAAATAATCTGCATCAGTTTCTATAAACAATCATTTTTTTCAACATTGGTTGTTTTTCTTTGTTCTCTATCAAAGTAACTGAACTTATTTGGAATTCATATTATTGGTTTGACAAAATGATCAATTTCAGTATGTCTACTTGGATGATGGGATATTATAATATTTCTGATACTTAATTGTTCAAACTATTGATTGATTGAGAAAAAGAACAAAAAAGTAATGATATGTGAAAAGCAAATTTAAAACCAGAGCAAGCTTTCATCTATTGTAGTGATTAACTGGATGAATCCCTGTGCCTTCATGACTCCTCCAGTCCAAGGTTTTACTTCGGCCCTCTCAACATGTATATAGATATATATTTTTAAAACTTATATTTTCTCCTTTTTTGATAAAAATTCTATCCATACAACCTTTGTTTTACAAAATATCTCCGTCCACAATAGAACACAAAAATGACTCCAAACGCTCGCTGTTGTTAGCTGCCTTTCATTGTCTTAAAGTGTGCAAGCTAACCTAACCTTTTCAAAACACCTACTTGAGAACCCATCACTGTTAATTCCCCTTTGATATAAGGAAGAAGGAGTTCACTCAAACATGCAAATGTTGTTCTTGGCATACTAAGTTTTCCTTCCCTTCCTCATCGACAACAATTCCACCACTGAAATTATTCCACCATCTGCTGGTCCATCCAGATCTGATCCAAAGTGCTGTTTCTGGTGGACTCTAAACCGATGGCGCTGGAGTGGAGCGATTAGCACTGCACACAGCAGGTGTCTGTTTGTCCATGAATTGGTGAATCAATACTAAGTTTGACTATAAAATAGTCTTCGGTCTAAGCAGTGCAAACAAAATGTAAACAAACTGGTAAGCTTGTTTTGCCGTATTGTTTTTAGCATATCCTCGCTACATAAAGCAACAATGGGCATGCACGAACTGAGAAGATGATTAAATTGTTTCCCAAACATGCTTTTTTTACATGTTCACACTGATACAAAGTAACCAAATTTGGGAAAATCTGCCAAAACTTTAGTTAATTTATATCAAAAATTTGACCACACACTCTGTTTTGCATGTTGACGAAAGGCAAAAGAGGGAATTATCCGTTAACTAAAATAAATGTGCACACAGGCTTTAGACGGACAGCAACCAAGGCCATGGTGTGTGTTTGTGTGTTCATGAGTGCACATCCATACACAAGTGTGAAGTGTGAAGTGGTTGTGAGTGGAAAGCTTGCAAGTGTGAATGAGCGGTGAGTCAGGTTTGTGTGTGTGTGTGTGTGTGTGTGTGTGCGTGTGTATGTGTGTGTGTGCCTGTGTGTCTGTGTGTGTGTGTCTGTTTGAGTAAGTGACTTACATGTGACAAGCAACTGTGTGCGCGCCTGTGTTTGCTCTCTGCCGTGTGTACCTTTCTGCTTTTGTGTGTGTGCGCATGCCTCTACATAAATGTGGCCTGTGTGTGTGTAAGTGTGTGTGTGTGGTTTTGTGTGTGTCCAGTTGGTGTGGCAGCTGTGTGATGGCAGCCTCTCAGCACGCTCCACTGCCTCCTCAGACGACCTCTGAGGTGTCCCCTCACACCCAAACACACACAAACACACACTCTTCTCTCCGCTTCTTCCACCTCCTCCCGCCACTTTCACAGGGCTCGTCACCATGGATGTATTATTAGATGTGGATACGGCGCTGTCTCTTCCAATTTTTCCCAGAGGCCACTCATGGTATTGCAATAAAAAATCCCCTAAAAAGCATTTTCCCCTGAGACCACCATTGTATAAGAGAGGTCTATAAAACAGGACATTGTGTTGTATATTTTTAAGCCATTTGGTTTGATATTTGTAAAACTCTTCCAAAGTGTGAATTAAAGGTGAATGCTTAATTAGTGGCTATGTGGTTTGCAACGACCTTCACCTCTTCAACATAGGTGTGCGCTTCACCTCTCTCTTTTACTGCAAAAATTTTCCAATGTCCCAAAAAGTTGTTTTTTTTTTTTTTTTTCTGAATGGCACAACCACAATGTGCAAGCACGCAATATGTATTGCTGTTGTGTCTCGGGAACAAGAATGTTTGCTGAGTTAAAGCAAACGTTTTATGGATGTGCAAAAAATGTAAGGGAATTGCAACCCCTCCAGGATGTTGCAATCGCAGCAATCAAGTCAAATTCAGCCAGTCCTGAGCAACCTTGCAATTTTGTTGAATTAGTGCAATTTTATTACAAATTTGACATTTTTGAAAAATGTTATATTGAAAACAGGTAAAATCTTATTTCATTGTAGAGCTGCATGCAGCATATTGATTCACTCGGCCTCTCTCTGTGTATTTCTCTCTCATTCTCTCTCTCTCCGTCTCTCTCTCTCTCTCTCTCTGTACGTTTATCATGAGACTACTGTTGTTGTGTGTGAAGTTCGCCCGCACCTAGGACAGTAAAACACATAGTGAGAGGGCTAACTGTTAGCCTCACACAGCTAATGTTACCCAGTTGTTATTGATATGTTTAATAACAGAGTTGAGCAGAGAGAGAGAGCATGGATGTATTAAGAAGATCAGGACAACTTTCATCGGTGAAGGGACTAACTGCCAGTTAAGCACTTTGCTAGCTTGAATGGTAGCTTTAGACTTTCCAATTTTGATTATTATTAAACTGGAGGGTTTAAATCTATTTGGAAAAATGAGTTGTTTCGCAGTGGGTTTGAAGCTCATAAAAAATGATTTACTGATTTACAGACATTTCTCTCTGTGCCCATGAGCATCACGTGACGGACCTGGATTATAATTCCATTTTTGGCCACAATGTAAAAGTTGCTACAGAGCCAGGCACACTTCCTAGGGGCTTGAGAGCTTGAGAGAGAGCTGGAGGAGGGCAGCTCACAGAGACGGTCATCCAACACTGTGTCAAATGGCGACAACAGCTGATGATCGGTTATCAGCCCCACCTCCCAACCCTATACCGACACTGAAAAATACTGTACTATACATAACACATATACTGTAAATACATTTTTGGAAATTTAAATTACCCTCACAATTTGGTTGCAAAAGCACATAAAAAGTTTGCAACTTGCAATATTTAATTTTAGTTTATTTTTTTAGAAGAGCTGGAATCAGATATTTTAAGGCCGCAACAATTCTAAAAGCAGTCTGTCAAAACCAGGAGGGACTAAAAAGTGAATATGACACACTAATACGTAACACTACTTCACATTTCTGTGGGCGGCATAACCACAGAAGTAACCTGGAAGCAATTTTTTTTGGTGAATGTGCCATGCAAGCAATTCTCATTGGACTGAATAGGCGCCCTCTTTGGGTCCACTATCCAACTCTAATAATACATCCATGTTCGTCACCCACTCTGCCAGCACAATCAAGGCCGGCCCGCTCTGAAATACGGACAGGGAGAACAGCCCAGCCGTAGCAGCCGCCTCTAGTTAGTCATCCAACACCCTGGAGAGGAGCGCGGTATCTACAGCCCCCTGTCTCCCAGACACACAGTGTTTTAGAAAAAAATACAAAGATAACTCTGCTTATAAAACATATATGGATCCTGTTCTAGTTTGTACTGATGTAATATGCAGCATTATGTAAATTATAGAATACTCCGCTCCGATATTGGGGACAGAAAGCAGCGTTTAATGGAAAATCCTGACACATTTTCACTTCTTCTCTGCCTGTCGTTTTCATTGTACCTTTGCTTTTACATTATTCAGAAGCTAATCCCTGTTGTACAGCGCTGCTGTTGTGATTTTAAGGCAAGGTCTTTTTTATTAATGCACGTTTTAAAGGTCATATTTCACTTATGCCATAGGTCGTCAGAAGGTGTTAGGCAATATTTTGAAATGTTTTCTTGATTCAAAGCAAAAAGTTGGCATTTTTATAGGCAGCTGGAACATATATGAAAATATCAGAATATTGTTTAAATATACAACAGATTTTACATACAGCAGATCGATGTGACTGAATAGATAAAAGAGAAAGCTTCCAGTTGGGAAAAATATCTGGATTTGCTACTTGTGACATAATTTAATACATTAAGACACATTACAAATGAAAAGATTAATTAATGAACAATTGCTCAATTTCATACACACAAAGTGCACTATCGTATGTCCAGTAGCTTATGATGGTAAATGTTAGCAAATGTCTGCAAATAAAATTGATATTAGAGAGGCAGTTTGCTGATGTGACTCATCTTAACTTGTGCTACTGCTATACGTTCTAGCAAGCCACAGATCAACAGTGTTGGCGCTCTTTGATAAAACCCATGAAAACTACGCTTGAAACATTACTTTGCTGTCACATAAGAGCGTTCACTCAGAGGCCACTTTATGAGGTACACTGTACGATGTATTGCTCTTCAAAACAGCATATTTTCCATAAATTCTAACTTTATTAATTTTATAATGATTATGAATGTGTAAATTCAATTGTATTCTGAGGCCATACCTTAGTTAAAGGTAGCACTGGAATGCATTTCATTATATATAAGGGGGGCAGAGTATAAGACACACTTTAATGCAGTCCAGCACAGCACCATCAGTAACAGACAATTTAAAGATATAACATAACTTAACTGACTTAAAATGTCTAAAAACGACTAGACTGTTGTTGCATATTTTGTTGAGTTGTGTACTTCCATTATCCTAAACATTTCCATGAATGTTCAAACCCAGAAAAATCGATCATTTTAAGAAGAGGCACGGTTTGTGTCATTTGTTCGCCGTTGTCTGTCAGTGGCCCCTTTGCGCATTCATCAGGGTTGTGGTTGTCTGCCAGAAGCTGTCATAAATTTACTTTTCATCCTGTTTCAAGCCATACTTTTAAGATATACTTTTATAGATCTTGGTTGTTTTTAAACTATGTTTTAACTGGATGAAAGACTTTAGTCAACAGACGTCTGTGTGAGAAACAGGCTGAACAAACTTAAGTAACAGCTCTGCTCCAGTGACTGCCATGCAAAACAGTTTTGGAAGAACATGATATTTATGTGAAACTGCTTTATTCAGTGTTTTAAACAGTTTAAATCACCATGTCTGTTTGTTTTGCAATAGAGGAGGTTTCTATGGATAATTCGGCTCCTTGTGAATAGCTTCTGAACATCTGGGACTTAAGTTATCGAAGATATAAAGTGAACACTCATTAGCAGCCCCTCCACAACGAGTCCAACAAAAAAAGAGAAACACTGTTTTTTAATGAAATCTGCGTTTTCACCGGTTTCAGTCACTGTTCGAGACCTCTGTATAATTCAACTTACACTAAAAATGTTGTGAACAGTGAACACTGAAGGAATCCTAACCAGGAGAAAGTGCAATGACAGCAGCAGAAAATTACATTTTGTACATTTAAATTAACACTTTACTGGCAGTGCATCATAAAGTAGACTTTAAAAATCAGCCTTGATGTTTGGCCATGGACAAGCCGCATTTTTGTATCACAAGAAAAGAAAAAAAAATTGAACCATACAAGTCCAATACAAAGATCATAGCCTGGAAGAAACAGGATCTCAGTCATAGTTTAGACTGCATATGCAAGCCTGGATACAATACTGGACTGTATATGCATGCTGTACTAACAATTGCGTCAGTAACTTCAAAATGTCTTTGTAGAGAAATTACGAAAAAAAAAAAAAACAGTGTTGTGTTAGTTGGTGGGGAACCAACTGTGTGTCATTCATGGCACACTGGGGAGCTTTGAGCCTTTGAATAATATTAGGCTAGCTAACAGGCATGGAGTACTGGCCACTGGGCATGTAGCTCTGTGTGTGTGTGTGTGTGTGTGTGTGTGTGTGTGTGTGTGTGTGTGTGTGTGTGTGTGAGAGAGAGATGTGCCTGTCACTGGAGATGTTCTTCCAGTGCATCTCCTCTGAATTCCCTCTTGGATCGACAGTCCACAGCAAGGGGCAACACACACACACACACACACACACACACACACACACAAACACACAAACACACAAACACGCAGACACGCACAGAGCTGTGTAATAGCTGTCAGGCTTGCGGCCATACCATGCACTGTAGGGTGCATACTGAAAAGCAGTGCAGTGCTGCAGTGAAGCATGGACTCTCTACACCTCCCCTGTGGTGTGTATGTGTGCATGTGTGAGTGTGAGCAAGAGAGAGGCTGACAGAGAGCCAGCAAGAGAAGGAGAGAGAGGGAGCACAATGAGCAGATATGGAAAGAGAGAGAGAGAGTGTGTGAAAGAAGGTGAAATGATTGATAGTGGTGCTATTTGCTCCTTCACAGTCCAGGTTAAAAGCCAGCTGTCTGTTGGTAGAAAGACGAGCACAAGACAGCATCAAAACTTGTCATCCAGACAGCGCGGCTCACGCTGCACGCCTCCCGACCAAAAACAGCCCTTTCATTCCACCTGTTCAACAGATTTGGCAGTGCTTCGGCATGCCATAATGATAGGGTACCCAAGGTAAACCATTATTCAAAAGACTTTTCGATCATATTTTATTCACATATTCAAATATAGCACCATTATGCAAAAAGCGTTGCCTATTAGGAGTACCGTATATCGCATTCTAATACCAGCCATTATGCAAAAAGATGTCAGCTTTTTTTTTATGAAATAGTGGTATTCCATATGCCGCCGTCGATTTGAGGGTGACCTCTTGAACCCAGCTACTGTCAAATCGATCATCTGTAACCTTTTCATGTGCTCTGACCCCCCCCACCCACACCTCAACTCCCCTGTAGACATGAACCCTACATCACACTGTAACTCTCATAATGGTGTATTCATGACCTTATGCAAACCTTGAAATTAAAGAATAAAAATGAACAAAAATGCCTTTTAGATTCGTGATACCAACCCACCACTCCTCTTAGTTACAGTTGGTGCGCCTGTCAGACTTTCCTTTCTTGCACGGCTTATATGCAGTTTACAATGATAATTCTGGCAGATTATCAGTTGAAATACTTTGCAATCTTGGAAATAATGGGTACTTGATTTCAGACAGGTTGAAAAAAGCAGGTTTCTCATTTCATCAGTCTGCTATACATAATTTTGTCCTTAAAGCCTGGTATATGATTTTGGGCTGTCCCAGATGAAAGATAACCATTGTGAAAGAAACGTGACAACATCTTTGGTCGTGGCTCTAAAACGGTGGTCCTACATCGCACAGTGAGAGAGGTTCAATGATGGCCATTGTCACGGTCGTGCGATCAAAGATTGACAGGGATACAACTCTGACAGTGTAAGAAATTTGGGATGACCATGTCACTGTGTGACTGCTGTTACAACCTACTTTTACTAACAAACCTATAGAAATGCAGCATGAAATGATGCACTGATAAGTGCGACACTGCTAAATGCTAGTAGATGCTTATACTTTGAGGTCTCTTCACAACCTTTTCCTGTGGACCCTTTCCCCAGCCACGACCGCGTCCACATTCTCCTCCTCCACCTGTTCTTCACATTTTTCCCGACATGCATAAATGCCGCTATAGCAAGGGTTTGATTTGTTTGTTTACATTTTTCTCTACCACTACAGCTGTGTAGATGGATGACTCACGAGACAGCTTTTCGTTCTTGTGTATTGATGTCTATGGACGCACATCATAGCCTGTGATTCAGTAGGCCATGGCACAGTCTGCATGCATCAAACTTTACGATGTAACCAAGTTTATTCAGACTTTTATTTGCTTCTAATATTACCCTGTTAGGCTGCTTAACCTAAACAGATTTTTGGCATTTTCAATTATTATCATTTCTTTTTTAACCTAACAATTAAAAAGTAGTAGTTTTTAGGATGATGACTAACAGACATGTTTGACGAAGATAACGCTATCTCATGTAACGTTAGCTGGGTCGCTGGAATGTAAACTTCTCCAAATCCTGTAAAGAGCATGACAGAGAGGCTAACATTAACCTTGTCTCTGATATATAACATCTAGGACTGACTTCCACACAGTTGATGTGTTTATCATAAATAAGGTTTTTTTTCTAAACTTGTAACCCCAAAAAATGGTGTAGTAAATTACCTCCTTGGCATGTAGAGGTTTTTCGCATCTAACATTATAGCAGATAGCCTTACTGGGTGTGTTTACATGGACTCTGATATCCCACTAATAATCAGAATAATAGCTCAATCAGAATGAAAATACCTCATGTAACCATTTCAATCAGAAGGGATTTTTAAATTGTGTTGAGAAGGGTGGTGTCGACCTTTCATAACCTGTTCAGTAGTAAAATATTGGCGCACAATAACCATGTCAAAGCTTAAACCAATCTTATCTTTTTGGTTGGAATAAATATGTTCTTGCTGCACATGTTTTCTCCATGTAAGGGTAACATAAGGGTGACGTAGTGCGCCGCACGTTATGCGGCAACAGCTGTTTCTACAAGCATCCCTCTGCTGCTTAAGATGACAGTCATTTTAAAAGTCAAAACTGATTTAGCACATGGCTAGTGCTATGTTTTAGGTGAGTACTTTGATGAATAAATTAATTCTTTCATTCTCAAACATCAGCCTTATGTAATGTTGTTGCTGCAGGCTGATTTGAAGAGTTGCTGGACATAATCTCCAATAGGCCTGCAGAGACACGTTTAGGGAACTTCAGTAAATTTTAGCATCTCCCCATAGTCTTTTACAGCTACAGACCTAACTCTTCTTCTATACTTTATGGATTGAATTAATCTAATTTTCTCAAGACGATGGGAAAAAAATTCTTGTTTGTTATATTTCTGGCAGATTAGACGCGTCACAGAGTGCCGACCTCTTTTTGCGCAAGTCAACGCACTTCTCACAAGATCACTTTGTTTAGCGTGCATGTAAACTGTCCAGTCTGAATCTCTAATCAGAGGGATTATCAACAATTTCGCTGTGTTTTAGGTCTTGGAAAGGCAGGAAAAGACATCTTGCTTGAAACTATTTAACTGTTTAGTATGTTTCTTGCTATAGCCCTTTACACATCACTTCAATATGGAGAATTCCAAATGCAAAGTTATGATTGGACGATAGCTGTTCAGTTTAGCAAATGGTATATTTAAAAGACTTGTGATGGCATGATTACCACAGAGTTATTGACAAGGAATAAATTTGGGTATTTATAATGAAAATAACATGAAGTTTTGGGAATCTAGCTTTTTTTTTTGTAAGTTGTTATATTTGTTTTTCTCTCGTCTTTTGTGAGCACTCCATGCTAACCACCAAGATCCCCCCCAATCATTTAGGCTGCTTGATGTAATGATCCCTTACTTTTATGCACGAGCAGACTCACCCCCCCTCCTCCTCTCTCTCCTTCTACCTGCCTCTCTTTCTCCCATCTTTCTTTCTCTGCCAGCTCCATCTCAAAGCCAGGCTTTAATTTTGATCAGCGATGAAATGATTGCTCTCCTCTTTCGATTTTTCTTTTCTCCACCTCCCTCCCCACAGCAGTTGTCATAGAAACAGAGGTGTGTGTGTGTGTGTGCGTGTGTGTGTGTGTGTGTGTGTGTGTGAGAGAGAGAGAGAGTCTGTGAGCGTCTGTGTTCCAGTCGATCCCCACAGCAGAGAGATTTATCACCCAGACTAAGCCAGGAGTGTGTGTGTGTGTGTGTGTGTGTGTGTGTGTGTGTGTGTGTGTGTGTGTGTGTGAGAGTGTGAGAGTGTGTGTGTGTGCAAGAGTGTGTGTGTGTGTGTGTGTGTTATGGCCAAATGTGTGTTTGTCTGTCTACCTTTGTAGCTTCCCCTCTTACACACCTATATCTTTCTCTGTATTTACACACATAACAGTATTTTAGGCAGTGTGTTTTCCCAGTTTTATGTTTTTATCTGTGTGCGCCTAACAGTGTGTGTAATAGGTCCCCTGTCCCCTCATCAACCCCCCCATCACACACACTCACACACTCTCAGCCTAGCTGCCTGGGTGACTTGAGATTGAGTGTGTTTGGTGGCTTAGGCCGGCCACAACTCTAATCCTCCGCTCTCCTACAAACACAAACACACACTCGCACACATACAAAAAGTCCCAGGTCTCTCCACTATTAGCCTGGGCCAAGGGAGTGTATGCGTAGTTTGTGAGTATGTGTGTCTGTGTGTGTGCGTGCGTGGAGGGGATTGCTCAGAGACACCAGAGAGGGAGAGAGCGAAACTAACCCAATTTCCTGCTCCATTTCCTTTTCACGCGGCGGGCGCGTCCCATTCCACGGCGGGCCGGGTTGAACACCAGCCACCCTACAGCCCGGGGTCACGCCTTTTACCTCAGAGTCACACACAGGAGAAGGAGGGAGCACTGTAAATAAATCATGTGCTCCAGCTCGAGATTACACATGAAATTGCTATTTTGAGTGAAGCTGAAGTTCACCAAAAGTTACTCTTTGATTCAGATTTATTCTTATAGGTGACTTATGTCCAGTTAAATCATCATCCATAATGCACTGAATAATGTGTTAAAGGCGACATTCAAAGCATTATATAGCAGCAAACCACTATTTGCTATGTAATGACAGCTGGTTCTCACTTCAAACTTGTAAGAACCATGTTGCTTCATGTGCATTTGTTGACATCATGGTAACAGCATCTCGGAGCGTCAACAGCTGACGCAGAAGCATATCTAAAATGTCATAAGTAGAAGGGGGAGGTCATGACAGAGCGGCAACACAAGGACAAGCAGTTACGGACAATGAATGAATATATATACGTCATCGATATGTTGGTGGTGTGAAACTACAGAAGCACACTGATAAATGTAGAGTGATGTTTAAGAGTGGCCCTCATAAATTACTGACACAATCTATAAATCATCTTTTGCTGAACACAGACAGTGGCTTGAAATAATTGCATCATCAACATTGATTATCTACAGTTGATAAAATATGCCTCAGCGAGGTTTGTCATTTTCTCATCAAAAGTGATGATCAGTGGCATCTGAAAATGAGCTTGCTAAATATGTTGCATGTTGCTTATTTAAAACAACAGCAAGGAGAAATAAATACTTTGATGAAGGCTTTATAACAGAGTGTGTGGATATGGCTATCAAAAGCCAACACAAAACCTACACTGCTACCACAGTAGAAACAGTCAATTTCAGGCAGCAGATACATTTACATCACCTTGCAGTGAATATTGTAATTTCACCCAAACCTTGAAATAGCTATGATGAACTTGCATTTGGAATACCTGCCTGGTGTAGTTCTTTAACCACCCAGCAAAAAAATTCAAACACACTCGAACTCTTTGAAAACAAAACCTTGATGGAAAACGGTCAGACATCAATCAATGAAAAGAAATTACTTTGGAACACTAATGCCATATTGAAATCACAGAACATATCAAATGGCTATTTTCCAGGGCTCTCCCTTTATTCTTCCTTTTTCAGTTTTGAACAAAAGCCTTATAACAAGTGATTAAAGTGCATGTACAGCACAGTTAGGAAGAAGAATATCTTCATTTTCAGTGTTCGAGTATGAGATTCACTTTGCAGCTTCATTATCAATGCTATAATAAATAAGGTTAAAAAAAATAAGAAAGGTTAAAATAGCAATAAAGTGGCAATAATGTCCTAACATTATAGACCATATCAGGCATTATTGAACTGAAATAGTGCAAATGGCTCATTTGTGCAATGCAGCATTAAAAACAGTGCAACCAGAACACACACAGTGAAACGGTATAGATGAGTGGATTAGTCCATGGTGTTGAACTGTGTACAGTTTGCTAACCAGATATCAATATATGTACACTCGTATTTGCAGAATGTGTCATTTAGAACATGCATGTATGGTCACTCTATGCTCCATCAAAAATGTGTTTTTTATTGAAAGCGTACTTGTTTTTGACATTTTCAGTCAAGCTTCATATGCTTACACTAACAGCATGGTCCAGTAACAGTGACAGCACGTACTGTCACACACACACACACACACACACACACACAGAGTCACACACAGTCCCCGCGTTGTCTTGACCTAATTGAAGCCCAGCGGTCTGCCTGAGGTCATTCTCTTATACCTCCTTTATTTTAATGAGATTTTTAATTAGCATGTTAATTGCCTAACGTGATCAGCAGGGTGACTAGCTAGCTGGCTAGCTGCTGTTGGCATCCAGCTGGGCCATAACACTGAGGCTTTCCACTCGGCTGAACAAAAAAACGTGCGATGCTGAGCTTTGCTAGGCTGGCCCGGAGAGGAAATGGTGCTGAAGAAAACAAGTACTGATTTTCTACAGTCTTATGTTGCATTTATGGTGGAAGCAGAGCTTTAGATCCAAATAATTGCCAGTTTATTCAAATGAGTTGCTATTCTCTGACACCCAGTTGATTTGCTGCTTTCTTTAAAAATCATCAGGAGTCTGTGAAGACAGTTTAATAATAATAATAGCAACAAAAACATTAATGTATCACCAAATATTGTGTTGTGCTGCTTATGGAGAATTAAAATTTTTCTTATGACATTATTCTGTTACACAGAGCTACAAATCTTTTTCATACTGTATAGACGAATCCAGATTGAAGGCAGAAGTAAACAAGCCACCATTACCGTGGTGGCATCTCATTGGCAAACCTTATGAATAATACTGTAGTGTACTGTATGTACAGAATCTCACTTCTAAAGAGCTTTTGGAGCATCTGAAAAATATTTTAAATTTTGAAAATACTCTCATCAAATGCTAGGGAATAGATTACAAACTTAAACACTGAAAATCTTTTAACAGCCTTTGGTTCAGTTTAAATAAGATGCAAATCAGTCAATGATCCATGCTTTTACCCAACAACAATAAATGTCAGCTTTGAAAAAAAACAGACAACAGGTCAAATTCAAAAGGCCTTACCATATGAAATAAATGTCACTTCCATTCATCTCTATTTTATCCTTGTGTTTGAATTCTGAAAAGCATGTAACATGTTAACAATGGGCCAACTAGTGACCGCTTAACACTGTTTCCTGACCAATATGTCACTTTTACAATGTCAATTGTCTCACATTTTTATTAAATTATGTTTTGCATCTGAATGTTTGAGTTAGTTTGCATGTACAATGTGCAGGTTGAACAAAAATATATGTTATCTTGTTCTTAATCTTGTAACCAATTTAACGCTAGTGTTTTGAGAATTAATAATTTTTACATTCACGCAAATGACCTATCTCTTCTGGAATTTCTGACCGTGATTAACCCAAATATGTAGACTGTCTTCTCCCAAAAAGCCAATATAGGTTGCCTTTAAAGGCAGCTCGTAGCAACTCACATTTACATTTCTATGGGTGGTGACCTTTAGTGGTGGGGTAATTATGACAGGAGTAAAGGAGGAAGTCGGGTAACGTAGAATAAAGAGCGACAAAGTCCACGTAGAGAGGATGGTCCAACAAACACAGGACTTTCACCTAGGAGACTACTGTCGTTGTTGTGTGCTAACCGAAAGTCAACATTAACTAATGTATCTATTTTAACTTAAGTTCTGTACATAACTTAAGATACGCAACAAATGTACAGATTTTAAGCCAAATCATGATCTTTTTTAAAAAAAAATCCTAACCAAATAGTTTTGTGCCTAAATGCTTGTTTCATAACGTCAGCCACAAAAAAAACCCTGCGACCATTCATTTGTACACCTGTTGTGGGCATTCTCTGAGGGGTATATATGTAGTTTGAGGAGTCATTGGCAAACAACCTTTTCTGTTGTCCAGATATAAGGACATGATGCAAGTATCAACTCACTGTCAAGAAAAAAACTGTTCAGTTCCACTCTGCCACCACAATAATGCTGGTTGCGCTAGAGCACCAATCAGCTGGCACATTGGTCAGTACAAAGAGTAGAAAAGTGGCTTTTTCACACATACAATATAATATTCACTCTCCTTTTAGCTGTTTTGGTGTAAAACTTTATTTTGCTAACTATAGGGCCCAGTCAAAAATCCCTTTTAAGAGGAATTAGTAGAAAATGATGAGCATAGCTGAATTTGGCTCTTAAAACCCCAACAATACATAAAGAAAAAGTCTTGCTTGGAAGGTCATAGGAGGAAGAGGAAAAAAAAGAAAAAAAAGGAGGCAATATTATTTTTTTAAAGTATATATTTAAGGAGAGAAGATAAGGTGAGGCGAGGAAAATGTATAGGAGATGAAAGGAGGCGGAGGTGGCCGGAATGATGGAAAGTGACACAATGCACAGAGCGTCTCTCTTTCTCTGTCATGTCATTCTGTTAACTTCACTCTAGCAGGAACTCAAGGCTGTGCGGTTATGAGGCTTGCCTTTATAATTTACCACCGCCGGTGTCGGCTTCTTTATTGAGCCTGGCCTTCGCTGACAGACACAGACACAGAGGAGGCTTTGATTTAGCCTGGGAACGTTCTCGCGTGTGTGGACCCTGTGAATCATTCTCTCTCTCCCGTATCTCCTTTTGTTGTTCTGTCATATCGTCTTCTCTCCCTCGCACTCTCTCTTTTTCTCTCTTCCATTCTTCCATATCTCCATTATTTCTCTCCTAGGCTGCTCTCTCTGGTACTTATCCCTTCATACTAATTCTTTTCTATCTACTTCTCCTCTCATCTGTCTTCCCCTCCATGCCTTCTGTCTTCTCCCTTCTCCCTTCTTTCTAATCTCCTCTCCCTCTCTCCTCTCCAGTCAGATCTACTGTATAGACAACGCCCATGGCCAGCTGGTGCGCGACCTCGACTTCAACCCCAACCGACAGTACTACCTGGCCAGCTGCGGAGACGACTGCAAGGTCAAGTTCTGGGACGTCCGCAATGTCCAGGAGCCCGTCAAGACCCTGGAGGAGCACTCACACTGGTGGGTGGATTGGGTTCAGGCAGGGGCATGCAGTGAAGTGGGTACTGTCCTTGAACCAGAGGACCCGAGTTCAATTTCCTGTGTTATCAAGCATTCGTCCTCTTCGAGTGTCCCTGAGTGTTACACTGAATCAGAACCTGCTCTTAACTTTATATGTTTGGGTGTCAAAAAGACTTTTTTTGTAAGTGGATTCATGAATTACAACATTGTTGAACTAAGGGAGGAACACAAGTTGTTGAAGGGCAATGTCAGCAGGCCTCCTGATAGCTGTTATATGTCAATATTTGATATAATTTGAATATTAGCCTCCTTAATTAAATTGTTTAAAACCTGGATATATATCAGTTTTCTAACACTCAGCACTCAGATGCATTTTGTAAGTCTTTGAAAGGGAACATGGAAAAAAGACAATCAGCAAGTGGGTATGAAATGTACCGCAAATTGCAAAAAAATCTATATATATTAATTAAAATAATAATACTAATAAATTTAAAGGTGATTGGAAAATGACCAAAAAAATCAAATGACAAGAGAAAAATCTAAAGATTTTTTTAAATTAATTTATTTGCATTTTTTCAGTGTCTCTTGGATGTGTGCTGCTTATTTTACTACAGGCTCACAGAATACAGGCAGAGGACAGAGTCTCTGCAGATAAATACTCCACCACGCACTTATAGTGGGTCACACGTGATGACTGAGAGGGATTACTTCTGTTTGAGTCCATACATTGTTTTTTAGGAAAATCCTGCACAGTATATCTTGTTCTAAAGCAAAATTCGCCTTTAACAACCTGTAGTAATTGCACTGACAGTTATTCTTGACTTCACCATGCCACTTGTGACGATCTAAGTAGTTCGGTCTTACATTAATCGGAAATTGAATGCCTTAGGAAACCTTAGAAATATAATATTTACCATTGTCATAAAGTTTTTGTAGCAAATTAAGCATAGTGATCTTTTAGCCCTGCTCTTTAAATGCACTCAAAAATTAACGATTTTTACCACTCTGTTTAACTTAGACGGTTTCAGCTCATCATATACTGAGCAGTTTGATGCATTTGCTGTGCAACAAACCTTTCAACAATTTACAATTCAGTTGAGGAGAATCGGAATTATCATCTTTATTAAGACATGTTTTACTAATGGTAAATGGGTTGCATTTATGTAGTAGTTTTCTTGTCTCAGCAGCCACTTAAAGCATTTTGCAACACAGGCACCATTCGCCCATTCACACTTGTGCATACACTGGTGCAAAGGCTACCACACAAGGAGCCAACTGCTCATCACCCAGCTGGCCACCAACGTCCTTAGACATTGATATGTGATTGAATTTAGGTTGTGATGTTGGGTTATCAAAATTCAGTGTCAGGATGTGTAATGCCAACGTCAGTTTCACGTAGAGTACTGATGATAAATGCATTGATATCTTGTTTGTTTTAAGTTGTGTTGTAAAGTAACCAAAATCTAACTGATGTAGAATAATAACATTAATTCATTCATTCATTCATGGAGAACAAACCCAACATCTGCAACATGTTATAATGTTAACATCCACAAGACATGAAATTCTAATGTTCAACGTTTAAAATACAGTCAATCCAATTTTCATTCCAACCCAAATTTATCATCTGTCTGAAGTAAGAGTGGAACGTCTCTCTGGCATCATATTGACGTCCTGTGCCAGCTCGGCAGAAAAACACTCTGATAACCATTTTGGATGAACATGCACACGCACAATCAATCTCACAGCAAGGATCAGAAATCAAATCACCAAACTTTTGATTGATAGATGACCACTCTACCTCTTGGGCCACAGCAGCCACTGATATGCTCATAGTCAGAGATTACTGCCTGATGAAACAAAATTCCATTCGTCTCCCGTCATATTTAGGTGGACATAGACATCTAGGAGTTTAAATATCCCAAAATTTGGGGCATATAAAACTTAAACTATGTGCATGACTACATACCACAGGGGGTAAGAGATGAGATTGCAAATTGGGTGAACAAAGTGGGAAATGAGTTAGAGAAAAGTCTCATTTGATGATAGAAGTGGAGGCGTCTGATTCTAGTGATCTTCATGTAATTATGGGAGGGCATTTTCTTTGAAAGTTGTTTCTTTAAAGAGACAGTCCCCTTTTTTATAGTGCCTCAAAGTGTTTCAAATTCCAACTTTTCCCCACAGCTCACTGAACTTGATTTGGAGACATAACATTAAGAAATATGACAAAAATAGTTGGAAAAAGGTAATTTATCATTTCATTACATTTTACAACTTGAATTTGTATTTTCAGTGTCTAATATAATTATACTGTATTTGTTTAATGGGGAAAAAGCTTTTTCCACAGCATTCAGGCACATTCAGTAAAACTCGCTGACAATAATGATAAACATGATGATAACTCCTTCGCTCCACTGTTGATTGGTTTCTGGTTTTATTAATGGCTTTATCTCCTAACTAATGAAATGCCCTAACCACTGCTGGTGCAATAAAAGGTAGTAACACACTAATTACTAATTAAATAGGTAGCTACTCGTTTTGTCAGTGAGGACTGAATCACTGTGGGTCGGACGCAGCCCAGTCCTGCTCTAGCTTGTCTTCAGTGAGGCTTCAGGCAGTGCTAAGAGCTGAACATAGTGTACTGCAGAAGTGTGTGTTTGTGAGCGTGCATGTGTGTGTGTGCATGGGAGACACTTTCTCCCTCCTGTGTGAGCTGAATAGATGATCAGTGTGTCTGCGAGCCAAACTGGGCTACTGCTGCAGCACACCAATTCTTACCTGATAAAGGCACGCACACACACACACACACACACACACACACACACACACACACACACACACCGGGGCACACACACAAGCATATGCACACACGTATGCCTTTGTGTATGTACGTGCACACACACACACACACACACACACACACACACACACACACACACACACACCGGGGCACACACACAAGCATATGCACACACGTATGCCTTTGTGTATGTACGTGCACACACACACAAGAGTGAACGTTATCTCCAAAAGAAAGATAGACTTGGCAAACATATCCATAACTGTAGATAGCTGCAGATGGGATCTCTTCAGATAGCAGATAAGTGTGTGTGTGTGTGTGTGTGTGTGTGCGCGTGCGCGCACGTGTGTGTGCGCTACCATCTAATCTGTGTTGCAAGGACTTTTTTTATATCTATGTGTGGCTACGTGCATTTGTGTGTGTTCAGGCATTTCTATAACACATATGCATATGTCTGTGTGAATTCGTCCTGTGTGTATGCTTATTTTTGGTGTGACGCATATGTGTGGGTGTATGGATGCATGTTTCCCTGTGCGTGTGTGTATTTGTTGTGTGCGCTCATTTTTTCGGAGCGCAGCCAGGATATGGCCTCAGGGCTGCTGGGGGTATTAGGGACTATTTTTTAGCAGGGAAGCGGATTAGGGGAGCGCGGGGAACGGCGTGGCCGAGGCTGATTTCCTGTCAACAGCCTCCGTTATCCCTGAATCCCTCCCTGTGAGGGAACTGGGACCGCACTCTGAGCTGTGCCCCAGGCTCACAGCGAGAAAGAGACATAGAAAAACACAAAGAGAGAGAGAGAGGATGAGGATGAAAAAGAGCAAGAGAGGGAGACAGTGTTTAGGGACAAAAATGGAGAGAGGAAGGGAGGGAAGGTGAGGGAAAAATTGAATTGAAAAAAAAGTGGAACTAAGCAACAAATAAAACCAGGATCAGGGAGTTTATGATAATGATCAACTCGTGAACTAAGCCCAAATATAGACTGAAAGGTACCAAATCCTCATTATTGGCATCCGAGTATACACCCAGAAAGGCATAATTTGCTGTGAATCCCACTGTGAGAACACTGCATTTTCTGCATGATTTGTGTGGGCACGAGTGTGTGAAAGAGAGCTAGAGACAGACAGTTTGTCAGCACGACTGTGTTTGTGTGTTTTCAGCATGTGTGTGGTCTCCCAGCACACAGTCAACATATATGTTTGAGTTTTCCGCATTGAGCTTTGTTTGGAACAATGGGAGATGCTTATACACGACTGCAGACTCTTAGATACATTCATGCGTTAAATGCATTGTTATAAATGTTTAATGCGTGTCTGGAAATGTGTGTTTTCCCAGGGTGTGGAGTGTCCGCTACAACCACAGCCATGACCAGCTGGTGTTGACAGCCAGCAGTGACAGCCGTCTCATCCTCTCCAATATGGTGTCCATCTCCTCAGAGCCATTCGGGCACTTGGTGGACGATGAGGAGCTCAGCGAGGGGGAGGACAACCACCAGGAGGAAAAGTGAGTGGAACTCGAGCTAGTTAGAAAAGGGAATGCTTCCAGAAATCTAAAAGTTAGTATTAATTGCCTTTTTTTTAAAGGATAGCCTGGTTTTAAAGAGACAGTTCCACCCAAAATCCAAAAAATATATTGTTCTTCTTACCTTTAGCGCTGTGTATCAATCTAGACTGTTTTGATGTGAGTTGCAGAGTGTCGGAGATACTGGCTGCAGAGATGTCTGCCTTTTCTCCAATACAGTTGAACTAGATGGCACTCAGCATGTGATGCTCAAAGTGCTGAAAAATAACACCAACCATATCACCATGCAGAATGAAGCATGCATCTATTCATGGATGAGAGGCTCGTACTAAAAATGTAAACATCAATGGGGCCCTCTTGGCTGAGCTGTAGCATTAGCTAGCTCAGTGGTGCTAGCAGTATGGAACTAAAATGCACAGTTTCTTTCACACTTTGATATGGTTGGCAGGTGTAGTTAGGTAGAAAGAAAATAGTTCTGGCAAAACACTGCTCACAAGTTCTGTGGATTATCTTGAGTTACAGGGTCGTGATTTCTTGAAAGAGATATTGTTGTCGAGTTTTTCAAATGTATTTTTTTGGAGCTTTGAGTACCACAAACCAAGCGCCATCTAGTTCCATTATATTGAAGAGAGAGCAGACAGCTCTAGGACGGGTATCGCCAACACTCGGCAACTCACACCAAAACTATCTAGACTGAAAATAGCACTACAGGTAAGAGGAAAAATATGGGATTTTGTATGTTGGAATGACCTGTCCCTTCAAGATGGTAAAACGGTGGCTTTAAATGAAAACAACAGTTTATTACAGCTCAGTTTTTATTTTTGTTTTGTGTCAGTTATGATTTTCCAGTAAGTAATTTCCATTTCAAGTTTGAACTGTCTCCAGTATTTCACTTGACTGTTATCAGAATGAACTGTGAGGAGGTCACAGGTAAGTGTCTTAGTTTTTGGTTCTATGCTTTAGGGGAGTTGTCCGTTTTCACCAATGCTGAATACTCAAGATGAATATGAATTAAAATTTAGCGATACATTGTGAGCTCTGATGCAGATTACTGATATTTATGACTATAGCCATGTATAAACCACCTATTAATTAGTTAATTCTTTTTGTTGCACAACATCCCTTCAATTTTGGATTTGACAATTTTTCTTCTTCTTTTTTGGTTCTCTCAGTTTTGATGTAAAAATGCAGGTGTGGAATCACCAAATCTTATCTGATTTTTCTTTAAATTATTCATCACTTGTACGATTCCATACTGCTACAAGGAGCCTAATGAAACACACAGAGAGATACTAAAGTGTACGCAAAAACTTGCCGTGTATTTTGAACTGCTCATCTGATATTAGTCCTCTGAAGATTAAAGCTGACTGCCTGAACCTTCACTCTCACACACTGTGACACTCAAAATGATAAAAGTGGAGAGGTAAAACATTAAAAATATGTTACTGTCAAAACACTTCTGGAGTTTTCCCTCTATAGCATTTAGACTTGATTTAAAAATTGCAGGGATATCATCTGTAATGGTTACCATTCAGTGCTTTTCAAATCTGCCACTGTCCTCCATCCATTATGGTCCAATTCCCCCTCTTATCCACTACTACCAGCTCTTACACTCAATGACTGACTCTCATCCACAATTATCAACTCTTCTTCCTAATCACCAGCACTCAGCTTTGGTTTTAACCCTTCCACTATACTTATTGACCCCTCTTGTATGTACTGTACGTGTCCACTCCACAGTACCTGGACACTACATACAGAACTCCTCCAGTGATTGGGCTATTTTCCGACTTTATACGGTTGCTTTTAAAATTCAACAGATAATGAAATTTTGGATGATGATTACTTTTGAGATAACCACGCAGTGGAGGGTAGCATTTTTGCTCTTTAGAGTAGTATGTTTTTCTCAGTTTGGCTTGTTTTTTAGTATAACAAATCATCATCACCACCAAGGTGATGTTCACATACAAATGTTTGAAAAATGAAAACTAAAAACAATGTACAATGTCCCAGTAAGTATTATACTGAAAGATATTCCCACACATGTCTTGACAAGTTGCTTAAAAAAGCTACCATCTGTGTTTAACAGCGTTGAGATTTAGTGACAATGGAGGCCATATAACAACACATCATTTTAGATGTATTTGTTGAAACAGCTTCCAGAGTTTCCCAAAGAATCATTTATTTTTAGTGGCACGCTGGACTGTTCATTGGCAGTACAAAAAGAATATATCTATATACCTTCCAGTTGTTGACTGCACCACACTCTCAGAGCGCAAAGGGCACTCCGGGTTGTACGGGGTCTAAAAGTTTGCTTTCATTTACCTCTCCACATCTGCTCCTCTCATTCATCAATCTGACTTGATCAGCTGGTCATGAGATTGACTGATCAGTTATCCATAACACAACTCAAACTCTGCAAACTGCTGCTGAAGAACAAAAGAACTTGTGAAAAATTGTGCCTTTATTGCATCCAGGGGCACACAAAAACCTCAGCATTTAGAGAGGGAATACAGAATGTTAAAAAGGGACACACAATAAGAAAAAAAAATGAAGAGTTCCCTTTCCCCTCACCCAATACATGCGACCCCCCCCCCCCCCCCACACATAGATTTTCTCGAAAACATAGTAGCTATTCTAAGAAAGAATGTGGTTTTAAGGAATACTTTGACCCCTAAATGACCATTTATGTATGTAACTCAACAGGTGTGATATTGAATTTGTAAAGGAAACTTTGGTTTTCTCACATGCCTCTGCTGAACAGATAATCCAGAAAATGGAGAAACTTCTTGATGAATTGAAGTCATAGGGGTCTGCGTTTAACAAAAGCAAAACTATATAAAAACTTCAATTTACAAACTCTCACACAACTCGTGCAGCATAATGCAAGTCTCATTTATCCAGGCGTATGGTTATTACGTTTCCAAACATGAACTTTTACTAGAACCTCACCGTTTTAAACACTTTTGCACAAACAGTATCAGAAGCAGACAAGTAGTAGTGTGCGGAAGTCTTTCAAATGTCAAGGTTTTTTACAAAAGCACATGGGTCTGGGAAGTACTGAGCATACGGGTGGATAAATGAGAGTTTGATTATTCTCCATGAGTTTTGTGAGAGTTTGTAAATGGATGTTCTGATTTAGTTTTACCCTTGTTAAACGCAGTCTTCAGTTCATCAGAAATTTTCTCCATTTTTGATTTCTTCATTCATCCTGGAGGCATGAGAGAAAAACAAATTTTGCATCATGAATACAACAAAACACGGGTTGACTAACTGACATACAAAGGCCCATTTTAGGGTAGAAGTATTTCTTTAATGATATCTCCTCTAAACGTGCTGTATCAGATTGCACTGCGAACTGCCTTGCCACATCTTAGGTCATATTTTCTTTAAAAGTTTTTAAGATTTTTTTAGAATGAAACATACATGAAAGCTATTTCAGGTCTACTTGTGTAAAGATACTTTCAGTTTACTAGGTACACTTAGGTAAAACTCATGCAGTTCAATACAAGTCCAGCAATGATGTCTACCTTGATAAAGTTTTAAAGTGTTGATAATTCAACTGAATAGTCATTTTGGAGGTTTAAGTTTGTGGTGCTGTTGATTTGTGTTAAACCGATACACGCATTGACTCATAAATGGGCTGGCCAAATTCTAAAGAATATGTCTCAGTGTAATGCAGTACAGCACTTCTCCAAACAATTAAAACAATAACAGCACATTATAACCTTCATATAGGTAGGATTTACTGCAGGACTGTTGTGTTAGGCTGAATTAGTTTTAGCTGCGCCTACTAAGCCTAATAGAGATCTAAGTCACGATTTTCACCATAAGGCTGCTACAGCTTATTGTAGTGCACAGTACTTTCTCTGAGCAGGTAAACTGTCCAATGACATGATTCCTAAAAACCTTGCAATCCTTTAGACAAAGTGAGGCAAAGTTCAGCACTTTGTAGCATCAGTCAAGTGCTCTCACACACACTCTCTTGTTCTTGCCTTCCCCAATGAATCTATACGAGCAGAGCACTTAGAGTGTTTTTATTTTCGGCTGCAGCCCAGGGGGAGCAGCTACTGTCTGTGTGAAACAGTTAATGTGTAAAATAAATCCAAATATGTATGTCACTGTTTTCCCTCAGGACTACTTACAGCAGTGGGTTTGGGAGAAATTTGGGATGGCAATAATGCTAGATCATAATTCTAAAATTTTATTTATTGTCACATTGTTGTAGCAGTGGGAGAAGTGTCGAAGCACCGAGGCGGTTTCTCCTTGTGTGCTGAAGACAGGGAGAAATGGTGAATAAATAAAGGAAATATTCTCCAGTCCTCCGCAGGTACTAGTGTGTGGGCCATCCACAACACCAAGGAGATAAACCAATACAAACCAAGGTTATTTCTGCCTGCGTGTTTGTGTGAGAGAATATATATGACCACTAGTAGTGCTGATAGAGCAATGTTTCTACAGTATTTAATAGATTATAATGAAAAAAAATAGAGAAAAATGTCTTGTATATACACACACACACACACATATATATATATATATGTATATATAATATGAACCAGCATGGGTAATGTGTATTTCCTCATCTGTGCAAACAATGATGGTTTCAAAGAACTTTTAAAAATTGGCTCTGAAAAAATGTTCCAATGAATGCAACAGATACAACCTGCTTGTTTAGACCTTAAGGTTACACTAAATGTGTTTTTATTAATTTTATAAAACTGAATGCATTTTATTTTTAAAAAAAATGCAACTCATCAACCGTCACTCAATAACAAATTGTTACCTTCCAGTGAAAAATATGCTTGAAGAACTATTGACAAATTTTCACATAATTGCTGAGTTTTCACTCAATAAGAAACAAACAGTGTTTTAACTGCAATACACACCTTTTCAAATTACTATCATACAAATATTTAAGGCTGGGCCATATGGAGAAAATCCACTCTCACAATATTTTTGATCAAACACCTCCGTCGTTATTGCAACATTGTTTCTCGAGTTGACGACTGGTGCTTTCACAAAATATTTACACTTATTCAGTTATTTACAATTTGTCCGTAACGTGGATTTAAAGACTAAGAGGGTCATCGCAAATAATAGAACAGCTGGAACAGTCTGCTAAGTTCATAAATTTCACTTTATTTAGGGCAGCCTTTAAAACCAGGGTAAGACAACACTTGATATTGATATTACAATATTCTAGTATTAGTCTATCATATCACGATATTGATATATTGTCATTATATTGCTCAGCCCTACAATGAACTCTCAAGTTGCCAGTGTGCATATTCAAGTTGCTTGTCCAATGGTTTAAGCGCATCTAGAGGCTCCTCCCTCAATACCATTCCAGTGGAGGCTGAGTGTGACAGTCATGGCCATTTTACGCAGTGACTGGCCAGTTGTACTGTGTTTAAAATAAAGTAGGTAAGACTCAAACTTTTTTCAAGCTCTCTTTAACTTTTTTCCCCACAATTACTTTTGACCTTTTTTAGTGCAACCAAATGCCACAATATTAATGTCTTCAAAGGGAGGAAAGGTTTTACGTAAGTGTTTGCTGTAGACTTTATTCTGCAAGATTCTGGTTCCACCCTCAGGTCAGACTAACTATAAACACTTTGCCTTCACATATGGTATTCCATCCAGCAGTGTAGACTAGACAAATATTTTTTTTGTATTTAATAAAAGCTGTGTCAGTGTTTTTACGCTTTTTATATTGACTGTATAGTAAAAAGTGTAAGAAAGAAGCAACTGTATCATTAAATGTGTATTTAGCATTAGCTAACATTAGCCAATTTAGCATCTCCAGGTCCTCCGAAATTTATGACAAAAACCTTGAATAAAGTCTGCAAGATGACATTAATTCCTTTCCCCATCACTGATCGCTTTGTTGCTTTGTGTGTGTGATTCAGGGGTAAGGAGCCCCTAAAGGACAGCGTGGTGTCTACCTATGAGGAACATGAAGACAGTGTGTATGCGGCAGAGTGGTCATCGGCCGACCCCTGGCTCTTCGCTTCGCTCAGCTACGATGGTCGCCTCGTCATCAACAGGGTCCCCCGCGCCCTCAAGTACCGCATCCTGCTCTGAGAGGGTGGTGAGGGACAGGTGATCTGAATGTGTGTGTGTATGTGTGTGTGTGTGTGTGTTTGAAAGCATGTGAGAGAAGACATAATAACACATCCTTTCCTACAAAAAGCTGCAAATAGACATTCCATTATAATTGGCACAGTAAGCGTGCTGTGGAAGACACTGCAATCTACATGTGGAGGCAGCAATGGTGATGAGTGTGTGTGCGTGTGTGTGATGTAAATTTCCTGTAACTCATGTTCCACTGTAAAAAAATAATACTGTTCTGGCTATTAAAACTTATTAACGATAAAAAAAAAAGACTTCTGGATAAATATTTGACATGGTGTGCTGTCACGGTTTTAGCAGCAACCCCATATTTAAAAGTAACAAATATATGAATGAATGATGATTGTCTTTGTTTTTGCTTTTATTTTTTTCACAAACATCCTGCAACCTAATAGTACAAAAACTTCCATGCTGTAGTCTACAGGGTGTTGTTTTCTTTTTTTCATTTAAATCTTTCTTTCATTTTCTAAATCATATTTGTTTTCATTTAT
Source organism: Plectropomus leopardus (assembly GCF_008729295.1). NCBI lineage: Eukaryota > Metazoa > Chordata > Actinopteri > Perciformes > Serranidae > Plectropomus > Plectropomus leopardus. Next base: position 25,214,897 of record NC_056476.1, on the reverse strand, counting down.
GTCATGATAGTCATCATTTGCATGGAAAAATGCAGGTGTTAGTAGGTGCTCAACTACCAAAACCAGTTATAAAGTGCTGGCATCTGAAAACACAATATTTGAGTATAAAAGAAATGTCATTAATAATTAATTAAGGGTTTTAGGATCTAAGGGCTGCAACTGTTTCCATCATTCTTTTTATGTATTGATTGATACTGTCATAAAGAGTGGAGCAGGCAAACACCAACACAGGAGACTTCAGGCAACTATGAAGGCAACTTAAAGAAATAGCTTTTTGTTCAAGGCTCCTGCAGTCAAAGCAGAGCTGACCAACAGAAAAAAATCACATATCCAGCAAAGTCTGAGCAGATAACCAGGACTTTGATATGAGCTAATGTGACGAGGTGATGAAGTGCAGGTGGAGGGGGATAGGCAGAGAAGCTCAGGTGAGGGGAATGAGGTGATTAGGCAAGAGAGCAGGCAGGGAGCTGATTGGCTGAGGGAAAACTGTGAGAGCAGGAAGGACTAACGAGGCTGAGGTGTGTGGATGGGCAAAGGAGGGAAAGGCAGTGCAGGAACACAGCAGCAAGAACCACACAGAAAACCAAAATCCCAGGAAATACAGTCCTCTTTAGCTCTAGGTTTAGGCTTTGTGACTTCAGTTTGTAGTGAAAACAAAGACAAAACTAATATGGGCAACCCCTTTTTCCAAATATATAGAAAATTCTTCATGAACTGAAGTAAGAGAGGTCTGCATTTAACACAAGCCAAACAGTACCTTTACCTCACTGAACACAGAGCTATAGAGGGCTGCACCACGAAGCAAGTTCAACAGAGACAGGCTCTCTTTAAACTCTAAAGTCTCGGTCAGAGGTAACAGGGTACCATAAAGGTGGTTATCAACAGTCTGTTAACATTTTTTGTTAGCCATCAGAGCGTCATTTGACACTTGGGGTTGATCAATTGAATGCTGCCTACTTCTGCCTTTGAAGAATATTTTAAAAATATTTCAGCAAAAAGCTACTCCGTCGCTTCAATTAAGGCAACAGAGGAATGTTGGCAGAAAATTACTTACTGTGTGAATGAACAAGTTAAAAGAGGCTATCTGTTTTGGCTATTTTATTGCTCTTTTATTTTATTTTTTTAACATGACTGCTGCTCATTCTGCTTTGAAACATGATGCAGCAGATTACCTATATTTAGGTCTGACACTGTCCCATAGTCAAATGAAGGAGATGTAAAAATCACTTTAGTTTTTGGACAAATCAAAGTGAAATTAATTATACTGATTGGATATTATCTGTGATAAATACCAACAGACTTATCTATCAGCTGTAATCTACCAGCAGTGTAAAAATGACAAATCAGAACCAAGCATATAAACATAATCTACAGTGATAACGCTATGGTATGGTGTGAAGGCATTATATCATATTTCATATGCAAGTAAAAGTTATCCTTATTTAAAAATATATCCCAGTGAACTGACTATAACTGACAATCATACAAACAAACTGATCGAGGCAGCTGTAGACCAGCAGCTCCTGTGTTCAGCGAGGTAAAATTACTGTTTTTGTCAATGTAATCTGGCTTTTAGGAGAGCATAGATACTTTGATTTCAGTGCCCTGTTAAAAAGAGTTCTCTGTTTGGGAAGTGTGCAGCATATGACTGGATAAATGAGACTTGATTTGTACTGCATACGTTTAGTGAGAGTTTGTGAACTGATGTTTTCATGTAGTTTTGCTGCTGTAAACGCATACCCCGATGACTTCAATTTATCAAGAATTTTCCCTATTTTTGGATTCTTTTGTTGATTCTTTGCAGCGGCAACTTCCAGATTCCTCAATTTCAGATTGTTGTGGGAAACAACAACAATCTAAACAAAACAAGTCTATTTTGGACCTCAAGAGCAAAAATAAAAGTAAATGCAAGCTGGAGACAGTTTATACAGTTTAGCTTTATGCAGCGCAGCAGCCGTAAGATTATCTCCCATTTAGATTGTTTTAAGAACACAAAAGAGAGTCAGGTATTTAACTTTTGACTAGGTGTAACTTGTTGTGGCTTGATTATCATTACATATGTACAAAACAGAGATAAAAACAAATGAAATTCAGAGCTCACATGCCATCACAAAGGCCTGGACTAGAAGCCATTTTGGATAAAAATCATCCTCTTCCTTGTCCTCCTTTCTGCGTCCCTTCACTCTTCTCTCTCCTCGTCCCTCTGCCCACGCCTCTCTCCCCCTCTCCCTCCGTACAGTGTGTGTTGAGGCTGGTCGATAGTGACAGTCCGAGCCTCTGTTATGGCAGACACCATTGACAGGCCTTTTAATTGCAGCTTGACTCTATGCATCACACACCAGTGCCAAGGGAGGGGCATGGGCTCTTCATTAGCTATGCCAGTTGGGGCAGGCAGCGCCGTGGCTGAATACAGAGTATATTCAGCTATCTAATCAGAGAAGCTGCTCACAGACACACACACACACACACACACACACACACACACACACACACACACACACACACACGGAGCCCTTGTTACCCTGCAGTCAATTATTGAGAGGAGGGATCAGGCTTGGAGATACAGAGGGATGGTGAGCGCTGAAAAGGTAATCGCTGAATATCACCCATCTGGAAACTTGTGATGCTTGTCACAGACACTCACACAGACACACACACACACATGCACAGAAACACACACTCATGCAGCACTCATTGTCACGTCTCTGACGTCTTCTGGGCACCAGTGTGTCACAAGCAAGCGTGCCAGGGTCTTATGTATATTAGAGTATGTTGTGTTTCTGTATTGAAAGACAAACAGTTGATTAGAAAGAGCAGACACAGTTATTTCCCCATCTAATGCAAAATATCCAGCCGCTGATTTGAATGACTGTGACCAATCAGTCACCCCACCTGCTAATAACAGCCCATATTTGCATGTGAATCGATGAAAGGCTCTTCTTTAGTATTCCTGAAGGGCTCACCCAGGACAAATTACACTAAGTATGATGCATTGATAGTCAATGTGGAGATTTTGAGACACGTTATTGCTGACACTGTAAATACCCATAGACAGGCTATAACGTTCTCCTGGCCAGCTGTAACACATGATGGCAGCTGGTGGTTTGTTCTAAAAGAAAAATCTATGCCTAATTAATGAGTAATTTTTATTTTGTGTCATTTGCATGTCATTTACATTAACTACCAACATCTTACAGAGTTACAAAACTAGAAAAACAAAACTGGCCTTATGCAAATCCCATATGATATATCCCAAAAAGATCTCCCCATAGTGGGATTAAAAAAAAAGACATACACACTTTAATCCAAACAAAGTAAAGAGATAGGTTTTTGCATTTACTCATCCAAACACGAAATAACACAAGCCGTGTTCTGGAGTTCATTAAATCCAATACTCATTCTCCTTATTCTGACTACACCAGCCCCCGTGAAAAAAATCTGACTCTTAAAGGAGTACCTCACTCCCCAAAGGACCTTTTGGTTGTTCCATTCTTGGGAAGAATCCAAAAACGGATACAAATCTTGATGAACTGAAGTCATAGGTGACAGATTTTAACGACAGCAAAACTATATCAAAATATCCATTTACAAACTCAACAAAATTCAGCTACAATTCAGTACTTTCCAAATAGACAGCCCTTTCCAACATGGAACTGAACTAAACGTGACAATTTTCAAATCCAGAATCCATTAGCAGAAAGGTAATTTTACCATCCTCCCTTACACGAGAACTGCTGGTCTATCACATGTTTATGTTAGTGTGTGATGTTGGTGCTTTAAAGGGCTAGTTCAGGTTCACCAAAATTGCACAATGTGCAGAGTGGTAGACCAACAATTCCTGTTTTTGTCAGTGGAGTCCTTTTGTCAGTGGAGGTACTGAACATACAACTGGTTAAATGAGACTTTGATTATACTGGACAAGTTGTTCTAGAGTTTGAAAACGAACATTTAAATATAGTTGCTGATTTTAAACCTGGACCACTATGACTTCCATTCATAAAGAATTTTCTCCGTTGTTGGATTCTTCGCTCACTGGAGGCATGAAAAAAAAATCAAAGTTTTAAGTAACTGATATACAAATTGTTATTTGGGCGGATGAGGTATTTCTTAAATTCTCTACTACCACTGGCTATTGGTCAGATTCTTCTTGCTGTTTAATGCTGTGCTTGTCGTGTAAAATGAGCTAAAAGAGGCTAAAAGGCTCTAGAGCTGTGGAGAATTACAGAGTTGGGTTGTAATTCTTTGTAAGTTCGTCACTACAAGTAATGCCTTTCAATTTGCACAATGCCGTACATAAAAATGAATCAGTGTATCTTTAAACTGACTTAAAAAAGGACAGAGACATGTTAAATGCGATACAGAACAAGAGGAATATAACAGTCCTCTTAGCATTTTGGTTTTCCTATAATCTCTGTTAAGGCAACACTGGGCTATACCTGGTACACTATGTAAAAATGGCTTATGTTCCTTTAGAAGATATCTGTGCAACGGTTGCCATAGGTTACTCTTTGCAAACAGGACACCTCTCTGATCTTGAACCACCAACAGCCCCCACTCAGAGACCTATAGAAACAGAGTGCTGCTGCGTCATAAAAAAAATAGTTTCGTCACCTGCAGATCATGTGACTGTGGCGCTTTACGTGCCAGCCGCCCGGGCTGCCTGAGGTCATAAACCTCTTGACCTGGAATAAGAGATGACAGAGTTGTTGTGGCTGCTGGTAGCCTCACATGACTTGGTGCACTTGCCTCGGAAGGCACTCACATGAAGCTGAGAGAAAATGACTGAAATATTTATGTGGCTTGGAAATAGGATGTTGGGTTTTTTTTTAAGCAGGGTGGGAAATATTACTGAAATATACATTTTACTATGTGGAAAAATTATGGAGGAATTTGCATCTCAGTTCTCGGCTAAAATGAAATTTATGAGAACGCCACATAGACATAATATATAAAATTAATCATTGCAAAGATCAGTGAGTCCATATTTATTTATTCTTCCCGTTGTGTCTCTCTGTAAATGCCACTGACGATGCCAGCTGTTTTATATATTTCGTTATTTTCACTCCATCAGCACACATCACACGTACTACATCTTACACAGGAAGTGCAGCGCAGTTCTAAAACACAAGTGTTTGTGTAACGTCTTGAATGGCGGTAATTGTACCTGAGGGTCACCCGGGTGTCGTCCTCAAAGGGTGGAGGCGGAATTGGATTCAGCTGCTGAGGAAATGAAATAAAAAAAAATTAGATTTCATTTAATTATTTATTCATGTCGGCGATGCAATATGGAGCCACCTGGGGTGTTTGTGTGTTTGTGCGTGTGAGCGGGGGTTTCAGGTGATTATTACCTCGGAGAGTTTGACTCATTTGCATGGAGAAGAATTTATGTGACCCCTTGAAATGGAAATTATGCACAAACACGTTGCTCTCCGCAAGAAGAGGAGAGAGAAAGACAAAGACAAGAAAGAGTGACTGATAGCAAGGGAACGGGGACTTTAGAGGTCTGGAGAGGACACCTGAGGTAGAGGAGGGGACTAGCATGACAGAGAAAGGTATGTTAAGGATTCTGTGTGTGTGTATGTGTGTGTGTGTGTGTGTGTGTGTGTGTGTGTGTAGGAAGTGACCAAGTGTGCTTGGTCTTCCAGGAGGTTGACCGCCAACTGAATTAGGGCTGGGTGTCAGTTTGAAAATTAGGACACTAGGACTAATACCAGTAACCTTGAAGTGATATTGATACCAATAGAAAACTTCATTTAATACTGTTTTCCCCCATACTTCATTTTAGTTTTTACACTCCATCATGTGAATGGAAGCTTTTAGTGGGACAAAATGCCATGAGATGCCACTGGCGTCCTGCCTTTGAATATTTTGTACATAGAGTACTTCCATATTTAGATGCACAACTGAATTAAATTAATCCTGACCCCGTTAGTAGATAGAGTATGCATTGTAAAATAAGAAAGTTTATGGCTTTGACTTAAAAGTGGTCTAATATCATCTGGGAGGTTGTCTCAGATCTGTGTTGCATGATAACGAAATACTGCTTCAACATGTTTTCTTCAAACTCTTCGAACAACCAGATGTCATTAAGGTTCTTGGAGGTTCATGGAGGTATTTGGACCCAGAGCCACAAAGTGATTTGTAGCTGAGCAGCAAGATTTTGAAGTCGATTCACTGAGTAACTGGTAGCCAGTGTAAGACTTTTAGAACTGGTGTTATGTGGTTGTATGTGGTAGTGTTCTGAATGAGCTGTCAAAGAGCTTTTTTTGAGAGCCCTGTTGACAGACCTTTGCAGCAATCTAATTTATGGGTAGTAAAGGTGGTAATAAGCTTTTCCAGGTCTTGCGAGCTACAAGTAGTTCAAACTGTCTTTTTTTCCCTAGATCTTGGTACAAAAAGGATCAAATGCAGGTATCATTTGACTGGGGAAGTTTAAATACAACCTAGTACTGAGTTATTTCAGTCAATACCTTAAAGGTATAAAATGCTGATATCAATTCCTAAATTTAATGACATCCAGAATCAAGCAGATCTGGCTTTTTCTGTATGTTTCTCTTCTTTAACACATGTATTTTCTGGTAAGGCAGAGAGTTCTTAACATGGGCCAGAAGACAGGTATTCCACCCACTACATTTCAAATATGTATCAAGAGATAAGATTTACTGTGCAGCCTGTGCCTGTGGAGAGCTGAAAATAAACAAACCATTTGGAATGCACAGGGATTTACTATACAAGGCAAAAAAAATCTGTTAAATGTTAACCTACTTGCAGTCGCAGTGTGCTCTTTGTTAGTGAAGCTCTTAGCTCGGTAGCGGTGGAAGCCCCCGATGAAACACAGTCCCATCACTTTTGATGTTAGCTTGGAGCATGCAAGGATAGCTACTTAACACTGACAACCACCCTGTAGTCAGGGGAAAAGCTCTTGTGTGTCGTAAGCTACTTATTTACTGTCCTATCACTTCTGCGGAAGATAAACTGCTTTGGGAAGGGGCGAGCAGAGACTGTTAAGCCATCGGTGAAATTACAGGAGGGTCTGTATTTAGGGAATGTTTTTCAGGAAACCCTCACGGTCCAATATGTCTTTTTTTTCCCCCCAAATCCTATGATTGATTTGCATATGTTGTCTCCATTCTATGGGTATCCCAACGCTTTAAGTCTCTCAGGACCTGAGTAGTACATGTATTAGCGCTTCCAGATTCCCACACCTTATCTAATGTCTTTACAAAAGCCACACTAAAAGGCGGACAAGCTCTTTCCACCCCAATTTCTCCCCCCTATTTTACTCTCAACTGTGCTATTAGAGACACTCATTGGCAGAGCTGTAGCCTTGGTGCTTGATATCATTCAGCTCTGTCTGGCTGATGGGCCCTTCTTTCTTCAGGGGTGAACAGGGACCACAATGGACAAGGTGGTATCGCGATGCAGCATGCACCCAGTTCCCTTCTCCCACCTCATTGTTCTTCAATTACTGGACAAGCACACGGGGTGGATCCGGCGTTATTTATGGGCCCTTGCCACCACAACGCTCATATAATTACCTCTCAAAAGCTGTAATTGTGCTCATTTCTCATGTCCGGTACGGACATCCAGTGCCGTGCCCTCGCGGCGTCTCCATGGAGATTGAGAGCAAATTGCCGTTGAAGGACATCACAGGTCGTAGGTCGCACTTTGGATTGCAGCGATGTACATTGGACAGTAGAATTCAGAAGCTGCTTGCCTGTCAATAAAGGTAGTTCATGCGTACTTTTATCCACTGTAAAATGTGTAAAAGTAATTAAAGAATGTTATTTAAATCTGTGTTGCTATGAAAATGTAATTATTGTACTGTCATTTGTATGACTTAGGCAAAACAAAAAGAGACTTTGTTTTTTTTTTTTTAGCTTGAACCAAATGAAAATGCGAGCAACATCCTCCTCCTGACTCCAGTTTTTGGATGTGAGGCTGATTGACTAATGATTGAAGTGACTGGTGAGTCCGTCACCAGCGTCCTGGCAATACAGAGTGACAGTTTGTATGTGTTTGATCAATGGTGCATAGCTCGGGGACAGAGCAAGAGCAGGGGGCTGTGGCAACTTTCAAACCTCTTTGTCAATCAAAAGGCCCCAAAACTGCGCCCCATGAAATCCATTAAAACCAATTTAGCCACGGCCGTACAGCTCAGAGCTCCATGAACGCTCAACCCATGGTGAATTAATGATGGATTTCAAAACTTTGGTGGTTTGAGTTGATTGCTGAGTATTATTTCCAGGACCTGGTGTGTCATTCATTATTATGTGGTGAAAGGGGCTCTCAGGGAGGGATAATTCAGCAGAGTTTCTATCAAGCCTGATCTTATGCTATTAAACTGTATTTTTTTTTAAATGTCTTTTTTCCCTCTCCCTTCAATTTTCTTAGCTTCTTTTTACGAAATTATCTGTTTTTTGCTATGTTGATGGGGGACAGATTTTTCTATGATTCTTCCCCTAAGGTTTTTCCACTGCTTCAAAAAGAATTGATATATCACCACTTTTGGTCTGCAGTGACATCTTGATTAATGAAATTAATTTAATTAGTTAAAAAATAAAACAACATAAGCCTATCCGAGAAAAAGCAATTTCACATCACTCAGAAGTCTATCCATCCACCCTCAGATGTTACCCTAGGTCCAATATTTTGGATCTGATCTGGCACAAACTTGTGCAAAGTCTAAAAGACTTGGAAGTGCATAACTTCATTCCCATGGTGGTATAAATATATTAATACATATAGCTGCAATAGAAAATGACTACATTCCCAGAACAAAGTTATATTTTTGAAAATCTACCTTTCATTCTTTTTGGTGGCACCTATGGCAATGAGCAGTATTTGCAGGTGGTTTTTTGGATATCCCAGAGATCCGAACAGCATCATCTGTGTGTTTGTCTGACCACAGTAACCATTAACTCGCAATGCAGTAGAGATCGAAAATAACAGTAACACATAGCCACATAGCATCCAGCACCATGTATTTCACAAGGACATGAATGAATTTTGCTGTACCACTTTCTGATGTGACCAGGTACAAAAAAAGCCCTGGTTAGAAGGGATGGTTTGGATCTGTTGAAGTGGGGTTTAATGGGGGTACTTATCCATAGTCAGTGTATTGCATATAGCACATGTCAGTTGGCATGCTCCTAGTCTGGAGAAGCAGGCAGGAGTACTGCTAAGCAATGCACTGCTGTGGAAGAAGGAAAGCATACTTAAACCAACTCGATAAATCACTAACATTTAAATGTAAGAAATATTGAGAATATTTTCATTGCATTGAGAACCCTTTCCAACAGGGAATCCTGTAACAGCTTCAGTTTCCCATCTATGCTGCGATCAAAGCCACCAGACTCCGTTGAGAAATACAATTTGAGCTCACTGAACATGGGAGCTGCTGGTCTACTGCTGCCTCGATTAGTTTGTATTATTGCGTGACTTTGATGAAATTGAACTAACCCTTAAAACACCAAAGTCACACAATAACACAAATAAAATGATGAGGCAGCAGTAGACAAGCAGCTCCTGTGTTTAGCAATGTTAAATTACAGTTTTTTACAATGGAGTCTGGCTTTGAAAAATTTCTAATGGCTTCAGTCACTCACTGGAAATTGCTGTCTGACAGCATTATTATAACTATAGTGTGCAGTTAAACTGATTTTTTTTAAGGTGTATAAAATACATTTTGCTGTTTCCGCTGTACACAGCAGTTGATTGCTTAACTCCGTGATGGTACTCCTCCTTGCCTCGAAACTGGGGGCATGCCAGCTGACATCTACAGTATATAATCCACTAATTATAAATAAATACCTCGTACAACGCCACTTAGGAAAACCAAACTATCCCTATAAAGTGCAAAAATCGATAAATATATAAATGCAGTACATTCTGCACACTCTTTTTTAAATGCATCTGCATGTTTCTATATCTTCACTACATTGCCACTTGCGTGAGTGTCACAGCATCGGAGCACTGATGCATGTGGATTGGCTACAAGGCTACAGTAATGTGTGTGTGCGTGTGATCATGCGATGGCTCTGTCCTCCCCTGACCCCTGGCTGTTCCACTGTCTGGCTGCACACTCACTCTCTCACTCTCTGCCCCTCTCCTCCTTGCTCACTCGTTCATATCAGACATGTCATCCACCACGGAGGGCTCGGACACTCTCATGGGAACTGCCTGACCCAGATCTGTCTTCCTCTCTGCCCAGTTGACCACACACACACATACACACACACACACACAGGCTCGAGCACAGATGCACTTGACATTTGGGTCACTGACAAGACATCAGGTGAGGACAGAGGAACCCAGGTGACAAGGAGAAGCAGTGAACCTTTACTGTGATATTGCCCCTTTGAGCCCAGGAACACACACAAACACACACACACACACACACACACACACACACACTTGTCTCCTTGTTGTATATGCCTGTCAAGCGAGCAGGAATAGCGGTGCTTGTTTCCCCACACTGAAAGCCTGTGAAGGTCTCGCCATTCAGACGGTGGCCTTCCAGAGCTCTCATCACAACGCTCGACTCAAAGATGCATTTTCCCACTCAATATCAGCAGCACTCAATACACCCACAGAAAATGACATGAAACTGGAAGCTCCAATAAGAAATCATGAATGGAAGAGCTATTGCATAGCTTATAGTTGGAAAAATAAACAGGGAACAACCTTGAAGAATCAACAAAGTAATCTGATGAAAAGAATCCGATGAAAAGATTAATACATCCATCTTTAAAGAATAATTCAATTTGATCACAACCTGGGTCTTCCTCTCATAGACTGGCTATCATTTTGATTAGTTATGATATTATTGTACTTCTCCAAATAATTGCTGAGATCTGGAAACATGGCGCCATTGCTTGCCAAGACACTGCAATCAGCTAATAGTACATTATTGCTAGTGGTGTTTCGATAGGTGGGTATACTGTGGACTCCTTCACTTTCAAAGAACCTGAACTCTTTGGTTACTGGTTATAGCTACCAACACGTTCTCATGTGAAGCTGTCACATATCACTGTTTTGTCAGTGGACTTCCCCGTCTACATATTACGCTCTAGATATCCTCCTGGGTCTGCTGTTGACATTCTAGGATGCAACAACCGACGCTGGGATGTCAACAAGAGCACATGGTTAGGATTAGGCTACAAAGGCACGGGTGGTTAGGTTAAGGCAACAGAAGTGTGTGGTTCGGTGATGTACTCCTGATTACCATACACCTTTTGTCCCCTGGGGTCAAAAATGAGCCTGCCTGGTTTGACTGTTGTTTAAAGCATATTGTATAGATTGTCAATCAATTCTGTGTTTCACCTTTAGTCTTAGTCTTTCAGTCCAACCCATTACAACACATTTTTCCCTTCATTTTGGAAATTAGGGCCAACAGACCTTGTCTACATAAGTATAAAAAACATATTTTGACGGCAAAAGATTTCATTTGGGGTCAGAATGACCACAAGGACAACACAAGGGCTAAGAAAAAACATCATGGTTTGGCTCTATGTTCACAGGGAAAGTTAACACCAGGCTCCTGGGCGAAAGTCCGGGGTTTGTTGGACCCATTCAACACCCTGCCCACCTGCCCTTTATGGACCCTCATGCTCCTTTTATTCCATCTTTACCTTTAATAATAGAAATAGCTTCTGTGATGTTGCCTGTTGTTTGTTATTTTTTTGACTCATGATTTGAGGCTGTTGCAATCTTTAATTTTTTGAGCCTGCCAGAAAAGACCATATTAGGACAAGAAGGAGGAGTGGATCTGACTGAGTACCCGATGACACTATCCACAGGCAGCCTGTCTCTTCACGTCCCTAATTATGAATAACTTAGAGCCTTACTAAAATGTAAATGGGTGCGTTATTTAAAAATTCACCCCTGATAGAGTTGTCATAAATGTTAAAATTAGCTATCGAGACCAAAACCATTTTTTGTACCAGGCTGTAAACATGTTTACTTCTGCTCTAATGTTGAATTGGCATTGTTTTTGGAAGCTGCAGCACATTTTTCTTAATGGCATTGTTTTTATATGCTTTTGCACATTTGCCCCTGCACCTCAACTTTGTGACAACTGTACTCAGAACTGGTCGAACTAATAGTCAAAATGACAAACAAAAGACCCAATTTGTAATAAACGTCAATTAACATAGTTTAATAAGTTTAGCCTCCAGTGTGCATTTACCCACAGCACTTAGCTTTCTTTTCTCTTGCAGCCATGTGACCGCGCATATTAAACCCTGATTGGATGTGATGAATATTTGATGGAATATATGATCAAACTAAATGTAAATGTGTATCCATTTTCGTGCATACTGTATGCCATATGTTCAGCGTGGAGGCAGGGGGGCTCGTGATGAAATGGTGGGCATCTGATCAATTCCTTGTGATCTGTCCATACTGGCCTCACGCTGACACACACACACACACACACAGACTCCCTCTTTGGGTCTCTCAACAATGAATTAGTATTACCTTCTAGCAAAAGCCATTCTGAGCTTCATTCATAGCTGTGACAATCTACTCTCTGAGGTGTATACTCCTTTATCTGCTGGGACCTCTGTCTCTCTCTCTCGCTCTCACTCTCTCTCTCTCTGTGTGTGTGTGTGTGTGTGTGTGTGTGTGTGCGTGTGTGTGTGTGTGTGTGCCTGCCTGCCTGCCTGCCTGCCTGCTATAATAAGCCTCGCTCTCTGTCTCCCTCCCTCCCGCCTTCCAGTTCCACTTTCTGAGTGATGCGGGTGGAGGAGGAAGTGACCTATATAGGCTGCATCTCTCTCTCTCTCTCTCTCTCTCTCTCTCGTCTGCTCCAGCTTCCTGCATTTCAGCGATGTGTGTTATATGTGTGTGTGCAAGAGAGAGAAAATGTGCGGTGGAAGGCGCACATGAATAATTCAGCGGATGCCTCAACACGACCGCCTTCAATAAAACCATCCCCCTTAATGAGTCTTAATGACAGCCACGGCGTTGAGACAATCAAAGGGTGTGTGTGTGTGTGTGTGTGTGTGTGTGTGCGCAGGGAGTCAGTGCGTGGGTGGGTAGGAAGAGGGGAGCATCGGCGCCGGGCTGTGTGCTTCAATAATCGCGTGCGTGCGTTGCAGCGAGCGTACCTGCCGCACGCGCTCCTGTGTGTGTTTGCGCAGGTACAGAGCCGAGCGCTGCCTTTGCCCCGGGCTCTGTCAAGGTTGCCCAGGGTAATACTACCTGAGACTTTGAAAAGAACATGAAAGCTGACTTCTCGGCAGGGGAGGTGAGAGGAGAAGCTTGCTGGGGTGGAGCAGCTGAGGAGAGGAGCAACCTCCCATCAGCTCTACCGGCTTGTTTGTGGGTTTGAACTCCGAAATGACTTCATCCTTCCTCCTCCCCTTGTAGTGTTCACAGCATTTATTTATTTATTTATTTCTCCCCACCTTGACCGCTTTATCATGCACACTACAGAATTCTTCTTTTTTATTGTTGTCTTTTAGTTTTTTGGGATTCACAGCTGATATCAGTCAACGCTATGGACCTTTGAGACTGTTGAGTAAAAATGGTATTCTAAGATCCCATTCAACAAAATTGCTAAAACAAAAAAAAATTTTAAAAAATACCAAATGTGTTATGTTTCCTCTCTGTGAATGTTGTTTGACATTCAGGAAATCTGGGCTATTTGTACAAAGAAAAAAACAACTTTTTTTTCAGCAAACTCTCTCAAAAGATCACTTGAATTTGACTTGACAATAGGATGAAAATGGTTCTATTGTCTGTTGTATTTCATGGTGTAGCACAAGGCCTCTTCATTTACAGTGAGTGAGCAAAGTCTAATATTTTTTTGGCCTAAAACCCTTGTTCCCATTAGGTTTTATGTTTTGGTAACTTCAAAGTCAAACATTTCTTTACACACTATATAAAAATGTTGCAGGACAGTTTACAAGCCTTACTTGTAAAAACAAAAAAGGGCTTGGGCTTGGGCTTTTTCAACTCAAACACAATTTGTTTGTAGTCTGAAATACTCCCCTTCATGCTATACAAGCACAAACTGTATAAAATAATGGATGTAGCTACTGTGACGTCCCTGTTGTGGCTGTATGTGTTCTGTCCTGTTGTCCCTTCACCCTCTGTGGATCTGTCCAGGTGTGCTGCATCACCTAATGAGGTGCATTGCACCTGGCTGTGGAAGGAGGAGCTTAAAAGCTTCTCTGACAGAAGAGAGAGGCTTCTGGTGATGGGACAGCTGGTTTTGCTGATTGGGATTTTTTGCATGTTTTTGTAACTAAATCCAATGGATTTGATTGTTTTAAAGGTGTTTTTTGATTATTTTGGGTCAGTAGTAAAGTGTTGTCCACCTCATAGGGTCTGCCCACGTGTAAGGCATAACATCACCCACTGGTTTTTGGACTCCTGTTTCACAGCCATGAGTTCAGCATTTCAGCTGTAGACATCTTTTATTGGAGCCATTAGTGACCACCTTTGAGCACCACAAGCTAAGTGCCATAGTTTCATCATATTGAAGAGAAGGCAAACATCTCAACGGACGATATCACCAACACTCAGCAACTCACACCAAAACAATCTACAGCAGATTGTTAAATAGCACTCCAGGTAAGAGCAAAAATATGTGTTTTTAATTTGGGGTTGAAGTGTCCAATAAGAATGAATGTATTCTTAAAGAGGCCCTATAATGCTCATTTTTGGGATCGTAGTTGTATTGTTGGGGTCTACCTGAATAGGTTTACATGCTTAATGTTCAAAAACACGTGTCTCATACTGCCCAATCAGAGTCTGCTCTGATTTATCAGCTGGCTCTCTCTATGCAAATACAAAGCACATTCTATGTTATTTGTTACATTGTGATGTCATGAAGTTACGGAAGTAAACACTGAAACTCAAATGAGCTGTTTCAGGCAGTTCAGGAGCTGTGCCTTCTGAGGGAGAGAGAGCTCCCTTTGGCTTGGACTTTGGGCTTTATTTCAGAGGAGACCTTTTACGAGCACAAAAATGCTACACAAAACAATAAATAAACGGAAAAACCCAAAAAGCATAATAGGTCCCCTTTAAGGGTGCTTGTTGTAGTAGGCCCATTTTGTTTCGACAATAAATCCATATCTGTGCTTTGTTCACATTGATGAATGCATCATAAAGAATCCGAAGCAATGATTCTTTGCACTGTTTTTCAGTATCATCTGTCAGGTAAACAGGTAACGTGACTAAGTGCTGGCTCACAGCATGAGGTAGTGAGACTTTTTGCCAAAGTTTTCTGTTTGCTGATTTATTTTGGAAGCAGAAAAACATAACTTGGTCTGTCAAATTATCACAATTTATATGATTCAGTTTCCACCAGGTAATGTTTTCTCCAACATCTATCAAGAACCTACAAGAGGAAAAATCGACCTAATAATGACCAGTTTACATTTCCGTTTTCTGTTGGCAGTTCCCTTTTCTTCCAGATAAGTAGAGCAGCAGGCTGATATGAAATCAACTTCAATCTCAAACTCATTTCCACCCAAAATATCACTTCTAGCCCTCTGACCCTGTGTTTTGTGTCTCTCAGTCCGTCTGTTGCCGACAGTGCTACGCTGGCTGTTGTGTTTCACAAAGCCACAGATGACCCTGTCAGCACCAACCCAGCAGCAGATGTAGGGGCCACGGCTGGCACGCCGGTGTCACTGCCCAAACAGCTGTGCCACCAGAGGTGGGTACTCTCCCCAGCAATGATGGATGACTCAGACAAGTTTTGCCACCCTAGCCAGCCCACACAACTTCTGGACTCTGGAGTTTCACAACAAGGCTAGAACATATAGAGCAATAATAAACAGCTGTTTCATCTCAACAAGTTTGAAGCAGGATGGCATGTGTTGATAAAAATATCTACATTTTTTTTATTGGATTTCGTTTTTTAGTTTTTCTTTTCTAGAGGGGAAATTGAAAGATGTCTGCAGACGGGTCTATCATCATGTTTGATTAATGACTGCGAATAACTATGTTTGGCATGCATAAACCATATGCTTTGTCACTCTTGGATGGCATGGTATTACCGAATGTCTAGTCTTGCTTTGGGGCAGCTAATTTGCACATTTACAGTTTTGGATTTGTCCTATGACCTTACAACCACCTATTGAATAGTTGCAGACACTGTAGAAAGCACCATGTGTCAACAACCCTTCAGTCTCAAGATACACCCTGGTTGAGAATTTTTTACCCAGAAGTTTCTGACAGTCGTAAATGAAATTTGCCACTTTGAAGTCGACTCAGCAGCAACTAATTTATGGTCTAACTGGACAACCTCACCAAACATTAGACTTGTTATATGCTTAAAATACACTCAGTGGCGATTTAATTCACTGACTTGCCTGGGCTGATTTTATGTTATAGGTCTGGTCTGTAAATACCTCAATCATCCATACTCATGTGGGGATTTGGGGCCCCGACAGAATAATAGAATGATTATTCAAATCTGGTTAATACTGGAATTTGGGAGTGCAAATGTTTGAGGAGGTTTGAAGGGAAATACAGTTTTCTATAATGTGAAAATGGGTAGCATTGTTTTTTGTGTGAAATATGTCAACAAGATGCAAATGGACCCAAAATGGAGGTCAGATGTACTATTGTGGAGCAGCAGGGAGTTCAGTGTATACATAGCTTTCATTTCTGCAGTGATAGATGCAGCCACAAAGGAGAGGGATTTGAATAAAATCTCATTCAGCCATTTGCCATGTCTCCTATGCAAATTGCGTTGTCATGCCGGCACTGCAGCAATTAGGCAACGGATGGCAGTGGTCGTGTTTCTCACGGCTTATTGCACATGCCTTCTGCTGCAACCCTGTATCTTCCACAGTCTTGTGGGTAAGAGGCGACATGGAGGGAAGGGAGAAAGGGAAATCTCTTCTCCTCCCCTCGTTATCTGCAGCTGAATATTCCGTACGTGCAGCTTCTCAAAAGCCTGTTTCCCCTCTTCAGAAGCTCGTCTAAAGCGGCTTGCTGCTAAGGAGATAAGGACTTATGCTTCCTGGTCCTCTTCAGGAATCGAGCCTGTGATCAGCACTTGGCCACCTGAAGTGGTGCTGCAGTTAGCTCACTGCAGTGGAAGGTGCTTTGTGTTGGAAGGCTAAATAGTTGTGTTTCTGGCAACCATGCAGCTGATGTACACTGTGTGTCTGGAGGAGTTTTCATCAAGCATTTAACATGCAAAGCATCAGTTTACCCACAGAGCTGTATATATAAAGCTCACTCTAAGATCATTAAATACATATCAATATACATCCATGTTCAGATACAAAAACTATATATTGGTAACAACCTGATCTCACAGAAATGTTAGGAATGCCTATGACCTCTTAACTCTGCATCACACGGTGGCAGCTGCAATGTGAAACGTTTGCAGTTTTCGGTTTAGGCAACAATAAGGCTTGTTTAGTTTTAAGGGGGAAAAAGTACATCACAACATTACATAAGTATGCCACATTACGTAAAGCGCATATAGTATGTAAGTAAGACAAAAAGAGAAAAATAAGTCAACGCTGACTTTTGCTTTCACACAGGACACAAACAGTCTACTGGTTGTAAGTCCTTTGTTTGACCCATTCAATACCCCAAACTCCTCCCTATGAAAAGTTTGTTCTTCATACAACCTTTTTGGTTGTAACATTAACCACCTCCCATTGTGTGATGTTGTCAGAGCAGCGAAATGAGACGTAAAAATGGGGCTCAGACATTGATCATAAGTAAGGATATTTTTATGACCAAAATACATTAAGCCGAGGTGCTTTGTGGCAAGTAGCAAACACACACACACACACACACACACACACACACACAACTACTACTACTACTACTACTTCAAGAAGCGTTTGAGCAACACTTCAACAGTGACTCAGCGATAATATAGCTGGGCATACTGTTGCTGTGTTGCTTGTAGTGTGAAAGCAATTTTAGATTGGTGAATGTAGCGGGCTAGAAAGAGTGGAGGGGTTGCACAGGGTGACACACACTTGAGAAATATCAGACAATAATCTGACTGTTGTTCTGAA